>NC_056747.1:40475314-40682544 GCF_019279795.1 Protopterus annectens
AAAAGGTAAGTTAGTATAATACAAACAGGAATTGCAGTATGAAGTGGGAGAGAAAAACAGGGTTAAAGCAAGTTAGGGGAGATAAATTAATTGAAGTAAGGAAGTGAGTGAAGAAGGGGGAGTAACAAAGTGCAAGGTACGAATAGGTGCAGTTTCCTATTTAGAGATATAGTTTATCCCGGGGCTGGGCAAGAACAGGGCCACATTTTGACTAGGAAGTGTTTGAGAATGGTTTTAACGGACTGGTAGGATGGTACTGAACTGATGGACAGAGGTAAGGCGTTACATGCCTTATCAACATGATTATAAGTACATGTGACTATGGTCACACCTCTTTCAGAATATGGGTACTTCAGATTTAAAACAATATTTAAAAAGGTCACACAGGAAAACCAATTGGTTAAAAACACAAAGAAAAATCTAGCAAAGCTAGAATTTCCACTGTGTGATACCTTAAACCTCTTAAATCAGAAGCAACATGGGATATATGTAAATTACCCTTTAAGGATATTGGGTACCAGGTATATCGGTTGGTTATGACTACAGTACAGTTGTGTACACTTACCATAAATGCAGATGTTAGAGTGTATTAACTGTTGCAGTCATCACATTTGAGTTATCTGCTTGCAGTAGCCCTCAGTCGGCCTGATTTTCAAAGTCTTGGGTCCTGCGTCGATGCGGTCATCTTCCATGACGTCACGTAGTCAGGGTTTTTCTTGCCCCAGATGTCAGGTACCCCATTAATGGGAAGCAATTATATACAAGGTTACACCTCCAACAAAAAAACAAATACACCAAAAAGTTTTAAGCATAGCAAACAAGAATAGAGGTACAGTCAATAGACGTCAGGGGGCTGGAGGGAGGGTAACCAGGACTGCAACAGTGAATACACGTGAACATCCACATTTACGTTAAGTGTACACAACTGTACTATGTTCTTCATGTTTCACTGCTGCTGTCATCACATTAGGGTAGATTCCCAAAGCTAAGGATGGGAGGAGGTGATTAGATAGCATTAGGATCAGCTATAAGGCCCTGCAAGACTGCAGTGGCAAAGCCAGCTCTGGATTTAGAAAAAATTGGCAAGTGGTAATGCTTGGTGAAGGTATGTGCAGAACTCCAGGTAGCAGCTTCTAGGATGTCTCTGGTAGGGACACCTCTGAGAAAGGCTGTAGAGGTAGATGCAGCCCTAGTTGAATGTGGTCTTATCCCCTGTGGGGTAGGTTTTCCCTGGTGCTTATAGCAAAAGCAACCAGCTGCTGTTCAGATTTCCTGAGAGGTTTAGTCCTGTCTAAGTAAAAATCTAAGTTGTCTGTGCACATCCAAGGAGTGCAGTATTCATTCCCTTTTGTTCTGTGGATTAGGAAAGAAGGTTGGCAAATGAATGGATTGATTAAGGGCCACACTGGATATCACCTTGGGCATGAAGGAAGGACTGGTCCTGAGGGACACCCTGTCCGCATGAAAGGTGATGAAAGGCTCCACTGCCCTGAGAGCCTGTAATTCAGACACCCTTCTTGCTGAAGGGATGGCTAGAAGGAAGGCTGTTTTCCAATAAAGGAATTTCAACTCTGCATTTGTAGCTGGCTCAAAGGGAGGTAAAGTGAGCTTTTCCGGTACAACGTTAAGTTCCCAGGCTGGAGTAGGGGCTCTCCTGGGTGGATTTATGTTTTTGGTCCCTCTGAGAAACTGCTTCAGCAGTGGATGAGAGAATAGGGGTGGTTCTGTATTGTAATGAGCTAAAATGGCTGAGGCATGAATTTTGATAGAGGAAAAGGAAAGGCCCTTGTGAAGCATCTCAGTTAAGTACTGAAGAATCTGAGGTAAATTTGGCGCTGCTGTGCCCATCCCCTGAGTTTGGCTCCAGGAACAGAATCTTTTCCTTTTTTCAGTATAGGACTTTCTAGTATTAGGCCTCCTTGCCTACAGAATGACATCCATCACTTGCTTACTGAGGAATGGAAACGGAGAGATCAGGAAATCAGCCAGGCTGCCAGGTTCAGGGATTGAAGCTGTGAGTGCAGAATCTGGCCCTTCTGCTGGGACAGCAGGGCAGGAGACTGAGGCAGGTGCCATGGTGCCAGCAGTGACACACTGCGCAAGAGGGGGTACCAGTGTTGGCGTAGCCAGTCTGGTGCAATCAGTACTGTCCTTGGTTTGTCATGTTTGATCTTTAGTAGTACCTTGGAGAGAAGAGGCAGAGGGGGAAAGGCATAAACTGATGTTTTTTTCCACGTGAAGGACAGGGCATCCACTTTCCAAGTTTGCTTGTGGGGAGTCCTTGTGCAGAATTTGTCCAATTGGTAGTTCTGGGGGGAGGCAAAAAGGTCTATCTCTGGGCACCCCCATTTGTTTCTCAACATGTTGAATATCTTTGGTTCCAGTTTCCACTCGTGTGGGTCCATGAGATTTCTGCTTAGGTCATCTGCCACTGAATTCAGCTTTCCTGGCAGGAATTGAGTCTGTAAGTGCACTTGGTAGCTTAAAGCTGTGTACCACAGAGCCATGGCTAGTCTGCAGAGAGGATATGAGTGGGTTCCTCCCTGCTTGTTTATGTACCACATAACAGTGGTGTTGTCCATCTTTACCAATAATTGTCCTGGAAGAATGTGGTCCTTGAAGGCTGTCAGAGCATTCTGTACAGCTAACATTTCTTTTTGACTGATATGCAGGTGCATTTGACTTGGGTTCCATTTGCCCTGAATGCACTTCCCTGCCAAGTGAGCCCCCCCCCCCCATGCATAATCTGATGTGTTTTTTTTTTTTAGGGTTTGGGCAGCAGGGGGTAGAGTGAATGGCAGTCCCTTGTTTTGGTGGCAGGCCTCTGCCCACCAAAGGAACTCTATCTGTAGACAAGGCATGACAGGAATTCACTGATTCTAGATCCTGAGAATGTTGACACCATGGGCTTTTTAGATACCACTGTAGTTTCCTCATATGCAGTCTTGCATATGGAATTAGTAGAATGCAGGAGGCCATGAACCCCAGGGCTTGCAGTATTTTCCTTGCAGATAGCTGGGTCTTTGTGGACAGTAGTTTGCAGTAGGCTGTCAAATGAACTTGTTTCTCTGACATAAGGTAGGCCATCTGGGAAGTTGTATTCAAGCTTGCTCCCAGGAATATAATTTGTTGGCAGGGTACAAGATGTGATTTCTTTTTGTTTATGGTGTACCCCAGAGAAGTTAATTTCCTTACAAATGCCAGATGATTTAATAGCATGTCCTGGCTTTCTGCCTGAATTAGACAATCATCCAGGTATGGGTATATTTGAATATTTATTTGCCTGCAAAATGCAATGACTGGAGCTAGGCACTTTGTGAATACCTTGGGAGCAGTAGATAAGCCAAAGGGCAGTGCAGAGAACTGATCGTGCATGTAGCCTGCTTTGAAGTGTAGGTATCTTCTGCAAGATTCCCTTATTGGGATGTGCAGGCAAGGCTTCCTTTAAATCCAGTGTTGCCAACTAGGCATCTCTGCCTAGCATAGGAAGCAGATGATGAAGAATTAGCATCTTGAATTTTGGGATCACCAAAAATGTGTTTATGATAGACAGGTCCAGGATAGGATGCCAGGAAGGGTCTTTTCTCGGTACCAGAAAAAGTCTCGAGTAGAAACCTTGTCCCCATTCTTCTTCTGGGACAGTTTGAATAGCCCCAATGCTTAAAAGAGAGAGAAAGTACAGTTGTGTACCTACCATAAATGTAGATGTTCGAGTGTATTCACTGTTGCAGTCATTACACTTGGGTTATCCTGCTGGCAGGCTACCCGCAGTCGACCTGAATTCCAAAGTCCTGGTCTGGCGTCAGTTGCGGTCGCCTCTTCCCTGACGTCAGTGCTCCAGGGGTATAAAAGATGCAGCAGACGCCATTTTCTTCAGTTTTTCTTGCCCCAGATGTCAGGTGCCCCCAAAAGGGTAGGCTGTAAATATGATCATAAAAATGCATGCACATAACCTTCATCTACAAGCAAATACAGCACATAGGTTGTATAGAACAGATAGGTACAGGTAAGTCCCAGCAGAGAAAAAAGGGGGATGGTGGGAGGGTAACCTGGACTGCAACACTGAATACACTCGAACATCTACATTTATGGTAGGTACACAACTGTACTATGTTCGTGTTTCACTGTTGCAGTCATTACACTTGGGTTGAATCCCAAAGCTGAGGTTGGGTGGCTGGGCCTAAACAGAGTTTAGAGTGGCTATGAGGCCCTGCAGAACTGCAGTGGCAAAGCCTGCTCTGGATTTAGAGTAGAGAGGTAAATGATATTGCTTTGTATGTACTGAATTCCAAGTTGCAGCCTCTAAAATGTCTTTGGTTGGTACTCCTCTGAGGAAGGCTGCTGAAGTGGCTGCTGCTCTGGTTGAATGTGGCCTAATGCCCTTGGGCACTGATTTGCCATGTTGTGAATAGCAGAAACGAATGCAGTGGCCTATCCACTTTGAAATAGTCTGCTTTGAAATGGCTTTTCCTTGCGATCCTGCAGCATTTGCCACCAAGAGTTGCTCAGTCTTTCTGAAGGCTTTAGTTTTGTCCAAGTAAAAGCGTAGCTGTCTGTGTATGTCCAAAGAATGCAGAAGTCTCTCCCCCTTATTCTGTGGGTTTGCATAAAAGGTAGGCAAATGTATGGTTTGGTTAAGAGCCACACTGGACACTACCTTAGGCATAAATGTCGGGTTTGTCCTTGGAGAAACCCTGTCCTGATGGAAAATAATAAAAGGCTCCACAGCCATTAGGGCCTGTAATTCTGAGACTCTTCTTGCTGAAGTTATTGCTAGGAGAAGAGCGGTTTACCATGACAAGTATTTTATCTCTGCTGTATTGGCAGGATCAAAAGGAGGCAGTGTGAGTTTTTCCAAGACAAAATTGTGGTCCCATGCAGGTATTGGAGCTCTCCTTGGAGGTCTTATGTTTTTGGCCCCTCTGAGAAACTGTCTTAGTAGTGGATGAGAATAAATAGGTGGGTCCGTATTGTAATGAGCTGAAATGGCAGGGGCATGGATCTTAATTTATGAGAAGGATAGGCCTTTGTCCATCACCTCTGTTAGGTATTGCAAAATCTGAGGAATATTTGGTACAAGCGTGTCAATTCCCTGCGCTTGGTTCCAAGCCCAGAATCTCTTCCATTTTTCTGCATAAGACTTTTTGGTGCTGGGCCTCCTGGCCTCCAAAATAACATCCATAACTGCTTTAGAGAGAGGTGTGTTCTGAATGATTACATTATCCGCCATGCAGCCAGATTTATGTGTTTTGAGTTGTCTGTGCAGGATCTGACTGTTCTGTTGGGTCAGCAAATGAGGTATTAGAGGCAATGTCCAGGCTGGACCTTGAGACAAGCTCTTTAGGATTCGGTACCAGTGCAGACGTGGCCAGTCTGGGGCAATCAGTATAATTTTTGGCTTCTCGTCTGTCCTTTAGGAGTACCTTGGAGAGGAGAGGCAGAGGAGGGAAGGCATATACTGTAAGGGCTTTCCAGCTGAATGAAAGGGCGTCCACTTTCCATGCTTGCTTGTGATAAGTCCGAGTACAGAATCTCTGTAGCTGGCAGTTGTGAGGGGAAGCGAATAGATCTATGTCTGTGCATCCCCATTTCCCTGTTACCATGTTGAAGACTTGTGGATCTAGTTTCCACTCATGGGGATCCATGAGGTTTCTGCTTAGTTCGTCTGCCAAAGTATTGGTCTTTCCTGGCAGGAATTGTGCTTGCAAGTCAATGTTGTGTTCCACAAAGTCATGGCTTGTCTGCAGAGGTGGTAGGAATGTGTGCCCCCTTGCTTGTTTATGTACCACATGACTGTAGTATTGTCTGTCTTTATCAGCAGTTGTCCTGGATGAAGTAGGTCCTTGAAGGCTGTCACGGCATTGTACACAGCTAGCATCTCGTTTTGATTGAAATGAAGATGCATTTGGTTTGTGGGCCATGTGCCCTGAATACAATTTCCTGCCATGTGCGCCCCCTCCAGGCATAATCTGATGCATCTGTTGTTAGTGTCTGCCTGGCAGTGGGTAAGGTGAATGGCTGTCCCTTGTTGTGGTGACAGGCCTGTGCCCACCATTGAAATTCCTGTTGCAGGCAGAGAATGAGAGTAATTACTGTTTCCAGGCTGTAGCAATGCTGAGTCCAAACACTTTTTAGATTCCATTGTAGTTTCCTCATATGCAGTCTTGCATACAGAATTAGTAGAATGCAGGATGCCATGTAGCCCAGAGCTTGCAGAATTTTTCTTGCAGATAACTGGGTCTTTGTTGCCATGTTTTTGAAGTAAGAAGTCAGTTGCCTTTGTTTGTCTGGCGTGAGATAAGCCATCTGGGCAGTTGTATTTAAGCTTTCACCCAGGAATATTATCTCTTGAGAGGGTACTAGTTTTGATTTCTTTTCGTTTACTGTGTACCCTAGGCAAATTAGTAATCTTTTTACAAACGCCAGATGCTATAGTAGAATATCTTTGCTCTCTGCTTGAATAAGACAGTCCTCCAAGTAAGGATATATTTGAATTCCTCTGTGTCTGCAAAATGCAATTACTGGTGCCAGGCATTTTGTGAAGACTCTGGGCGCAGTAGATAAGCCAAAGGGCAGTGCAGAGAATTGGTAATGCATTGAACCAGCTATAAATCTGAGGTATCTTCTGCAAGATTGTCTGATTGGGACATGCAGGTATGCCCCTTTGAGGTCCAAAGTTACCAGCCAAGCCTTCTTGTCCAGCATGGGCAGAAGCTGCTGTAGAGTCAACATTTTGAATTTTGGGATGTCCAGAAAAGTATTTAGAATAGACGGGTCCAGAATTGGTCTCCAGGCTTTGTCCTTTCTTGGTACTAAGAAAAGTCTTGAGTAAAATCCTTGTCCCTGCTCTTGGTGTGGCACTGGATGAATAGCCCCCATGTCCATGAGAGATGAAACTTGTTTTTGTGCCTCTGCCCATTGATTGCGTGGCAGGTCTGGCATACCTTTTGCCTTTGGAAGGGTGTGAAAGTGGAACCTGTAGCCCTGAGAGACTATATTTAAAACTCATTTGTCCTGGGTAATCTTGTGCCAGTTTTGTGAAAAAAGTGCTAGCTTTCCTCTTAAAGGTGCTGCCAAAAAGTAAGTGCTTGGCATTGGCAGAGGGAAGTCATTGGGACCGTTTTCTATAAGGCTGTGAGATTTGTCTTCTCTGCTTTTGGAGGTAGAAGCACCCCATTGTTTGGGCCTATATGAGCCCTGGGGCTGTTGCCTGCCTCTAGGGCATCTGAATCTGCCTCTTTGTGGTCTGACACTGGAAAGGACCAATTCTTAGAGTGCCAGTTCCTGCTAAATCTGGGTGGCTGTACCTGTAAGAAATCCTTTACTGTCTGCATAGATTTAGCCTTAGCCTCCATTTTCTTCAACACGTCTGCCTTGACACCAAACAAGGTATCATGCTGTAATGCAGCATCCAATAATTTTGCTTTAACATGATCAGGCAGATTCTGTTCCTTTAACCAAGCATAACAGCGGCCCTGCACGAGGCCTCCATTGAATCATAGCCACATTGCAAAGTATGTTTTCCCACTTGTTCAGCTGCATGCAATAAATCCTGCAAATCTTTGTTCTCAGAACATTCAGAATTTGTCAACATTTTTTTGTTTTAACAAATACATTAAGTATTGCTGATATTTCAGCATATGAAATTGACAATTTAAAGCCCTTACAGCCAAGGTAGCAGAAGTGTAAACTTTTTGCCCCCATCCGTCCAAAGCCCTAGAATCTCTATCTGAGGGGACAGGGTTTTTAGCAGAAGCAGCCTTAACCCCTTTGGGACCCTGTGAGATAGTTTCCAGGTCAGCAGCAGGGTTTTTGTAAAGAAATTTATGGGAGTCTAGAACCCTGTAGTATCTGTTCGGCTTAACAGGAGCAGGAGGTAGAGTCTGGAGACAGGCCGGACTCTGAAAATACATCATCTACTATGTCTAGAACAGGGGGAATTGCAAGAGGCCTGTGCTGAGGAAGTAAAATAAAGTCTCCAAGTCTTTTCTTAGAATCAGAATAATCTTGGCTCTCCTAGTGAAAATGCTCCCTCATGGTATGCAGGGTTTCCCCAAATGAATAGTCCTCAGGAGTAGAAGCTGAAGGAATAGAATCTTCAGCAACAGAATCCTCATAGGGAGGAAAGTACAGTTGTGTACACTTACCATAAATGTAGATGTTCGAGTGTCTTCACTGCTGCAGTCATGACTGTAGGGGTTCTCCCCCGCCGGCAGGCAGTCCTCGGTCGGCCAGAATCCCAAAGTCTGGGTCCGGCATCGGCTGTTCAGCCATGCTCCCTGACTTCAGAGCGCCAGGAGTACAAAGCTGACAGCCGACACCATGTTCTCCAGTTTTTCTTGCCCCAGATGTCAGGTGCTCCAAAATGAGTAAGATCCCATACCCTTTGCAAATACACCTCAAAAGAAGGGTGAAGAAGGGAACTACACAAAAGAAAAAATGAGAGGGGACAGGAGGGAGGGAAACCCAGACTGCAACAGTGAAGACACTCGAACATCTACATTTATGGTAAGTGTACACAACTGTACTATGTTCATTGTGTTTCACTGCTGCAGTCATGACTGTAGGGTTGAATCCCAAAGCAGAATAAAAGGGAGGTGGTCATAAAGAAGAGGGGGAGGCTAAAAGGTCCTGCAACACAGCAGAAGCAAAGCCTGCCCTAGACTTAGAGTAAAGAGGTAGATTGTAGTGCTTGGAAAAAGTATGCACTGAACTCCAAGTTGCAGCTTCCAAAATGTCCTTGGTAGGAACTCCCCTGAGGAAGGCAGCTGAAGTGGCAGCAGCTCTGGTAGAGTGTGTCCTTATACTCCCTGGGATTTGATTTGCTTTCCATGGTGTGAATAACAAAATCTGATTCCATGAGCAATCCATTTAGAAATGGTCTGTTTTGAAATGGCTTTACCTTGGGAACTTGAAGCATAAGAAACAAACAACTGCTCTGATTTCCTGATGTCCTTGGTTCTGTTCAGGTAAAAACATAGTTGTCTGTGTACATCCAAGGAATGCAAGATCCTTTCCCCCTTATTTTGAGGACTGGGGAAAAAAGTTGGCAAGTGAATAGTTTGTTTTAAAGCCACTTTGGAAACCACCTTAGGCATGAATGTAGGATTAGTCCTTAAAGACACCCTGTCTTGATGAAAAATAAGATAAGGTTCCACAGCCATGAGAGCTTGCAACTCCGAAACTCTCCTGGCAGAGGTCAGAGCTAACAGAATGGCTGTCTTCCAAGATAAAAACTTGATGTCAGAAGTGGCAGCAGGCTCAAAAGGAGGTAAGGTGAGTTTTTCCAAAACATAGTTGAGATCCCAAGCAGGAATGGGAGGAGATCTAGGGGGCCTTAAGTTTTTAGCACCTCTGAGAAACTGTCTCATGAGCTGATGAGAAAAGATAGGAGGGTCTGTATTATAATGAGCAGAAATAGCAGAAGCATGGATCTTTATGGAAGAGAAAGAGAGACCCTTATGTAAGAGGTCTGTCAGGTAAAGTAAAATCAGAGGAATGTTAGGAAAAAGAGGATCTGAATCCTGAGCCTGCATCCAGGAGCAAAATCTTTTCCATTTTCCTGCATAAGATTTTCTAGTGCTAGGACGTCTGGCTTCTAAAATGACATCCATAACCTGCTTGGGTAGGAGAGAATGAATCAAAGACCCTGAATTAACCAGGCCGCCAGGCAGAGAGTTTTGACATGGGAGTGCAGAACCTGACCCTGGTGCTGGGACAGAAGATTCGGAGTCTGTGGTAATACCCAAGGGGGCTCCAGACAAAGTTTTTTCAGAGTTGGGTACCAAAATTGACGAGGCCAATTTGGGGCCAGCAAAATTATCATCTTGGGCTTGTCCTGTTTGACCTTTAATAACACCCGTGGAAGAAGAGGTAGAGACGGGAAGGCATACCCCGAGAGGTTTCTCCAACTGAATGATAGAGCATCCACTTTCCAAGCTAGTTCGTGGAAAGTCCTGGTGCAAAAAATCTGTAGTTGATTGAGGTGGGATGCAAAGAGGTCTATGTGAGGACATCCCCAGACTGCTGTAATCATCCTGAATATTTCGGCGTCCAGCATCCATTCGTGTGGATCCGACAGGTTTCTGCTCAGACTGTCTGCTAGGAAGTTTTGCTTCCCTGGTAGAAACTGAGCTTGAAGGTCCAGTTTGCAAGCTAGAGCTGTGTTCCATAGATTCATGGCTAGTCTGCAAAGGGGGTAGGAATGAGATCCCCCTTGCTTGTTTATGTACCACATAACTGTGGTGTTGTCCGTCCGTATCAGTAGCTGTCCTGGTTGTAGAAGACTCCTGAAAGCCAATAGTGCGTTCTGTATGGCTAACATTTCCTTTAAATTGATATGCAGGAGCTTCTGATCCTTTGTCCAAAGGCCCTGCAAGACAGTTGCCCTGAAAATGGGCTCCTCATGCATAATCTGAAGCGTCCGTGGTTAGTATCTGAGTGGCTGGAGGCAGACTGAAGGGTTTTCCTAAGTTTAGAGTACATGCCTTGGACCACCAAAGGAATTCCTTTTGGAGACAAGGCAGGATGGTTATCTGTATATTTAAACTGTGGCAATGCTGAGACCATACACTTTTTAGGTACCACTGGATTTTCCTCATGTGTAGTCTTGCATATGGTACGAGAAGGATGCAGATCATCATGTAACCCAAAGCCTGCAGGAATTTCCTTGCAGAAAACTGAGTTAAAGTTGCCAAGGTTTTGAAAGTTGAAGCCAGCTGTAATTGTTTTTCGGATGTCAGAAATGCCATCTGGGTTGTGGTGTTTAGAAGAGCACCCAAAAAAGTTATCTGTTGAGATGGTGTCAAAATTGACTTTTTTATGTTTACAGAGAATCCCAGGAACTTAAGAAGGTTCTGAACAAATTCTAGATGCTGGAGTAAGACATCCTTGCTGTCTGCCTGAATTAGACAATCGTCCAGATAAGGGTAAATTTGAATTCCCTTGAGTCTGCAATAAGCTACTACTGGAGCCAGGCATTTGGTGAAGACCCTGGGCGCAGTAGACAATCCAAAGGGCAGCGCAGAGAATTGATAGTGCCTCGATCCGGCCCTGAACCTGAGGTATTTTCTGCATTCCTGCCTGATGGGAATGTGTAAATATGCCTCCTTTAAATCCAAAGTTACCATCCATGCATTTTTGGTCAGCATTGGTAGTTGCTGTACAGTAAGCATCTTGAATTTTGGTATCTCGAGAAAAGTGTTCAAGACTGACAGATCCAGAATGGGTCTCCATGAATTTTGCTTTCTGGGGACCAGAAAGAGCCTTGAGTAAAAACCTTGTCCCATCTCTGAAAGTGGAACCAGTTCTATGGCTTTCATAGCCAAGAGAGCCTCCACCTGGTTTAAGGCCTCTAACCATTGATGTTTTGGAAGATCCGGCCATCCGCTTGGTCTTGGTAGGGTATGAAAATGGAATTTGTAACCTCTTGAAACCACATCCAGAACCCACTTGTCTTGGGTTATACGAGCCCAATTTAGGTGAAAAAGGGAAAGTTTTCCTCAGAGTAGGGCTTCCAGGCAAGAAGTTCCTGCAGCCCAACAGAGGGAGTCATTGAGCCTGTTTTCTATGAGCTTGCGACCTGTCCTCTCCTCCCCTAGGGGTGGAAGCAGTCCACTGTCTTGGTCTGTAAGAGGCTTGCATTTGAGGCCTTCCTCGGGAGCGTCTGTATCTACCCCTCTGAGGCCTATGTGAATTGGCAAAGGACCAAGTTTTTGTAGGCCAATTCCTACTAAATCTGGGTGGCTGTACTTGTAAGAAATCTTTAACAGTTTGCATGGACTTTGCCTTGTCCTCCATCTTTTTAATCACCTCTTCAGCCTTAGGTCCAAACAAAACATTATGCTCAACAGGAGCATCCAATAACTTAGCTTTTACTTGATCTGGCAAGTTTTGTTCCTTTAACCAAGCATGCCTTCTAATGACTGTACCAGAGGCAGCAGCCCTACAAGAAGCCTCCAAGGCATCAAATCCACAATGTAAGCCATGCTTCCCAACTTGTTCAGTGGCATGCATTAAATCATGTAATTCCTTATCTGCACAGGCAGAAATGGAAGTTAGCTTTTGTTTCAAAACAGAGAGAAGAAATTGCTGGTATTTCAGCATATGAAATTGGCAGTTTAAAGCCCTAATAGATAAAGTAGCAGAAGTGTACACTTTTTTGCCCCATCTTTCTAAAGATCTGGAATCCTTCTCAGTAGGAATGGGGTTTTTAGCAGTAGCGGCCTTAACCCCCTTAGGACCCTGAGAAATGGTTTCAGGGTCAGCAGTAGGGTTCTTGAATAAAAACTGGTGAGAATCAGGAACCCTATAATATTTATCTGGCTTAACAGGAGCTGGAGGAAAAGAGTCCGGAGTTAAGTTAACCTCCGAAAAAGCATCATCCACAATATCCAAAATAGGAGGAATAGCCAGGGGTCTATGTTGGGGAAGAAGAAGAAAATCCCTAAGTCTTTTCTTAGATTCCGAGTACTCCTGTCCTTCCCAGTGAAAATGTTCCCTCATTTCATGTAAAGTTTCCCCAAAAGAGAAATCCTCAGGGGGAGAAGCTGAAGGAACGGATTCCTCAGCATCAGAATCCTCATAAGGAGGGAAAGAATATTCCTGGTCAGAAGAAGAAACTGAAGAAACAGAAGCCTGATCAGAGGAGTCTTAATACACTTCCCGCCTAGGCCTTTTATCTGGAGGGGGATGTGAACCCCTAATCATAGTAAGCAAGTCCTCCGCCATCTTAAGTAACTGTTTCTGAGACTTGGGTGCCGGATCAGAAGAGGCCTGAGCTGTAGTCTTTGATTTGGAAGGAGGCTTTGCCTTTATTAGAAGCTGAGTAGGCCTGAAAAAGTACAGTTTTGTACCTACCATAAATGTAGATGTCCGAACAGGATAGCATCTGCAGTCATAACAACTGGGTTGTCCTGTCGTCAGGCAGCCCTTCGGTCGGCCGGATTCCAAAGTCTGGGTCCGGCTTCGGCTGATGTCGCACTTCACCCGACATCATCTCTGCTGGTCTTCGGGTATAAAGGCATCAGCCGACGCCATTTTCCTCAGTGTTTCTTGCCCCAGATGCCAGTTGCCCCCTAGTAAAGTTAGTTTTGGAAGGAAAGCCAATGTTTCCAAAACAGTAGAAGGCAAACAGAAAAAATAAGCATGTATGTACATATTTACAAACAAATACACCATAAGAGACTCCCCCCCCCAATCTAGCTATTAGGAGGGTAAATACCCTAGGAGTACCACAGAGGGGAAGGAGGGTGGGTAATCCTGACTGCAGATGCTATCCTGTTCGGACATCTACATTTATGGTAGGTACAAAACTGTACTATGTCCTTCAAGGATGCATCTGCAGTCATAACAACTGGGTAGAATACCATAGCCAAAATAGGGGAGGAGGAAAGGGAATTATGGTGTAGTTAGGATCCCTTGCAGTACAGCAGTGGCAAAACCTGCTCGGGATCTAGAGTATAGAGGTAAATTATAGTGCTTGGCAAATGTATGCACGGAGGTCCAAGTAGCCGCCTCAATAATGTCCTTGGTTGCCACTCCTCGTAAGAAAGCTGTGGTAGTGGCTGTAGCCCTTGTGGAATGAGGTCTTATGTCTTGTGGAACTGGTTTTCCATGGTAGGAGTAACAGAATCTTATGCAATTTCCTATCCATTTGGAGACTGTCTGCTTGGAAATTGCTTTTCCTTCCCTTCCTGGTGTATAGGCCACTAACAGCTGGTCAGTTTTTCTGTTACTTTTGGTTCTGTCCAGGTAGTAGCGTAACAGTCTATGACATCCAAGGTATGCAGAAGCCTTTCCCCCCTGTTCTGTGGGTTGGGAAAGAAGGTAGGTAGGTGGATTGCCTGGTTTAAGGACACTCTGGATACCACCTTTGGCATAAATGTAGGATTAGTTCTCATGGACACTCTATCTTGATGGAAGATCAGGAAGGGTTGTACTGCCATTAAGGCCTGGAGTTCTGAAACCCTTCTTGCTGAAGTAATGGCCAGAAGGAAAGCAGTTTTCCATGATAGGTGTTGAAGATCCGCTGTTCCTGCTGGTTCAAATGGTGGGAGTGTCAATTTCTCTAGTACAAAATTTAAGTCCCATGCTGGTAGTGGTGGTTTCCTAGGAGGTTTTACATTCTTGATTCCTCTGAGGAATTGCCTGAGTAGAGGGTGCGAGAAGACAGGTGGATCAAAGCTGTATTCTGCAGAAATAGCTGATGCATATATCTTGATGGAGGAATAGGACAGGCCTGTGTGTAGAAGCTCTGCCAAGTACTCCAGGATGTTAGCAATGTCTATGTTTGACACATCTTTCCTCTTTCAGCACTCCAAGTGGCAAACCTTTTCCATTTTCCTGCATAGTTCCTTCTTGTTGAAGGTCTGCGGGCTTCAAGTATAATGTCTTTAACCCTTTGGGATAAGTCTGGGTTAGTTGCTCTTAAGTGATGTTCCAGGCAGTCAGTTGTAAGGTTTTTAGGTTTGGATGCAGGATGTTGTAGTTGTTCTGAGTTAACATCAAAGGCATCAGGGGTATTGACCACATTCTCCCCTGAGACATGCTCCTCAGCAAGGGATACCAGTGTTGTCTTGGCCAATTCGGAGCTATCAGAATTATCCTTGGTTGTTCCTCTTTGATTTTCAGCAGTACCTTGTGCATCAAAGGAAGAGGTGGAAATGCATAAGCTGTCAGGCCTTTCCAACTGAAGGAAAGGGAGTCCACCTTCCATGCAAGAGGGTGGCACGTCCTTGTGCAAAATTTCTTGAGCTGGTGGTTGAGTGGGGATGCGAAAAGGTCTATTTGTGGCATTCCCCATTTCTTTGTGATGACCTTGAAGATGTTCGGGTGCAGCATCCATTCGTGAGCATCCGAGGTGGTTCTGCTTAACATATCTGCTAGGGTATTTTCTTTTCCTGGCACAAAGGTTGCCTGTAGCTGGATGTTGTAGCTCAGAGCCATGTTCCAAAGGTCCAGAGTCATTCTGCATAGGGGGTAGGAATGAGTGCCCCCTTGCTTGTTGATGTACCACATGACTGTGGTGTTGTCTGTCCTTATCATTAAATGGCCTTCTTTGAGGAATGGCTTGAATTTCTGGATTGCTAGTTGTACTGCCAGCATTTCTTTTTGGTTTATGTGCAGGTGCAGCTGGTCTGGAGTCCACAATCCTTGTATGCACTTGTCCAACATGTGCGCCCCCCCAGCCTAGGTCTGAGGCGTCCGTTGTGATGGTCTGGTTCGCTTGACATTTGTGGAAGGGCAAGCCTAGGTTTGCCTGGCATGCTTGGGCCCACCATAGGAATTCTTGTTTCAGGCATGGGATTAGTGGGATTTCGGTTTCTAAGCTGTGCCTGTGTTGAGACCATAAGTTTTTTAGGTACCACTGTAGCTTTCTCATATGCAGTCTGGCATGAGGAATCAGGATTATGCATGATGCCATGAAGCCCAAGGCCTGCAGTACTTTTCTTGCTGTTAGTTTGTTCTGCTTTGTTAATGCCAAAAAGTAAAGAGGAAGTTGTTCTTGTTTTTCTGCAGTCAGGAATGCCATTTGTTTGACTGTGTCCAATTCTGCACCCAAGAATGTTCTTGTCTGGGATGGGATCAGCCTTGACTTTTTTAAATTGACTGTGTATCCCAGGGCTTGTAGCAAGCAAATGACCCTTTGTAAATCTGTTGTCAGCTTGTCTTTGTTGTCCGCTTGTAACAGGCAGTCGTCCAGGTATGGATAAATTTGGATTCCCTGTAGTCTGCAATGAGCGATTACTGATGCCAGGCATTTTGTGAATACTCTGGGCGCAGTAGATAAGCCAAAGGGCAATGCTGAGAATTGATAATGCTCTGATCCTGCAAGGAATCTGAGGTATCTTCTGCAATCTGGTCGAATGGGGACGTGCAGGTATGCCTCCTTGAGATCTAGAGTTACCAGCCAACACTCCTTGCCCAGCATGGGAAGGAGTTGCTCTAAGGTCAGCATTTTGAATTTTGGGATGATGATGTATGTATTTAAGACGGACAGGTCGAGAATAGGTCTCCAACTTTTCTCTTTTCTGGGAACTAGAAAGAGTCTGGAGTAGAATCCTTTGCCCTGTTGTGTCATTGGCACTCTTTCCACAGCTCTCATCTTTGTTAGTTGAGCCACCTGTTTTAGAGCTTCTGTTTTTTGAGTTGGAGGTAGGTTTGGCATTCCTCTTTTTACCGGTAAGGTGTGGAAGTGGAACCTGTAGCCTTGGTCTATGGTTCGTAAAATCCACTTGTCTTTTGTGATATAGTGCCAATTGTTTGAGAATAAGGCTAACTTTCCGCCTAAAGGTGCTGCTATTTGCTCCCTGGTAGGCGATGTCAGAGCCAAGTCACTGTGATTGTCCTGTTGCAGTGGCAGTGGTTGTGTCCGTACCTCGGTGATTGTTGCCTTGCCACTGGCGTCCTCTATAGGCACCTCCTCTGGGTTGATTTCTGCCTCCAGAGCGTCTATTCCTGCCTCTCTGAGATTTTGAGGAATCTGGAAAGGACCAATTTTTGGCAGGCCAGTTCCTGCTAAACCTTGGGGGCTGAACCTGTAAGAAGTCTTTAACTGTTTGTACAGATTTTGTCTTTTCTTCCATTTTCTTCATTACCTCCTGAGCAGAGGTACCAAATAGACTGTCCTTGTCCATAGGAGCATCTAACAGCTTTGCTTTAACATGATCTGGCAGGACCTGTTCTTTCAACCATGCATGCCTTCTTATCACTGTGCCAGTCATGGCTGACCTAAATGAAGCCTCCAGTGCATCATAGCCACATTTTAAGGAATGGTTACTAACCTGCTGTATGTTATTTGCCATTTCTAAAACATATTTCTTATCTAAAGATTCATCAGAGGACAGTTTCTTAGTTAACTGATCAAGCATAAACTCTTGGTATTGGATCATGTGAAACTGACAGTTTAAAGCTCTAGCTGAGAGAGTAGCAGAGGTGTAAACGTTTTTGCCCCATCGCTCTAAGGACCTGGATTCCCTTTCAGAAGGGAGAGGGTTTTTAGATGAGGTAGAAGCTACTGCCTTAGGCCCCTGGGATATAGTCTCAGGATCTGCAAGTGGGGCCTTTAAAAGGTGGTGATGAGTTTGCGGGACCCTGTAAAATCTGTCTGGTTTGGCAGGGGCTGGAGGTAAAGAGTCAGGTGCAGTGCAAACATCATTAAATGCATCATCCACAACAGACAAAACTGGAGGAATAGCTAAGGGTCTATGTTGTGGTAAGTGCAGAAAGGTCCTACGCCTTTTTCTTGAATCTGAGAAATCTTGTCCCTGCCATTGGAATTGTTCCCTCATGGCATGAAGGGTTTCCCCAAAGGAAAATTCCTCTGGTGGAGAGGCAGATGGGATGGATTCATCAGCGTCGGAATCTTCATAAGTAGAAAAAGGAGCCTCTGGCTGGTCTGTAGTGACTGAGTCATCCGAAGAATCATCAGAGGACTCTGGCTGGGGTGGCTCTGTCCTAGGTCTCTTTTCTGGGGGCTGAGAGGCCCTGTCTGGGTGAGATTGGGTTCCCCTAATTAAGGAAATTAAATCCTCTGCCAGAGTAAGCATTTGAGAACTAGAAGTGTGCCTGTGAGAGGGGGCCTTAACAGGCACTGATTTTGCAGTTTTGGCTGCTTTGGCCCTGGCAAAGGCCTTAATAGACATGGTTGCAGGAGGCCTGGCAGCACCACGTGCTGGGGTAGAGACATCCAAAGGGATGGTGTCAGATAAGTCACTAGAAACCGCAGTAGTAGGCAAAACTTCAGAGGCCGATTCAACTAAGGTAGCAGGAGCCTCGGTAGTAGTCATGGATTCGGCTGAGGATTGACCGGTTTTCTCGGTTTCGGCCGAAACCGAGACACTCGCGGCTTGCTTAACCGTGGTTTCGGCCGAAACCGCGGACCGCGAGTGTCGGTCTTTTTCTTTGCGTTTTTTAACTATTTGTGTAGTCGGAGGATCCGACGGCATAATGTACGCAAAATCTGAGCCGAAAAACTGTTCAGCAAACTCCGACCGACGCCTAAGCGTTCGTCGGTTGAAGGAGGCACAGGCTAAACAGGCAGCTACGTCGTGGTCTGGGCCTAAACAAGGTAGGCAGTAAGAGTGGAAATCTTTATGAGGTATTTGTTTCCCACAAGTTAAACAGTTATTTACTTTTTCTGACATCGGCTGAGGCAAGAAAGAGTCCCCAACGGGGTACTTAGCTTTTTAGAAGTCTTCGAAGTAGTATTCGGTAGTAGGAATCTCTGGATCTGACCGACCTGCACTTGCGAACAGCTTCTGCTTCGGGCGCCACTCGGCAAGAAAGACTGAGGAAAATGGCGTCGGCTGATGCCTTTATATCCGAAGACCAGCAGAGATGACGTCGGGTGAAGTGCGACATCAGCCGAAGCCGGACCCAGACTTTGGAATCCGGCCGACCGAAGGGCTGCCTGACGACAGGACAACCCAGTTGTTATGACTGCAGATGCATCCTTGAAGGACATCCCCTTCGGAAGCCGGTACCTGCACAGCGGCTCCGGACCCATCCGAAGGAGCATTGTCCGAAGGTCCTGCAACAGAAATATTCAAAGGCCTAGTTGGCTCCTCGTGGGAGTCCATTTCAGCCATCGGTTCCGAAATGGCCGACAACAGGGGCTGCAAAAGCGCCTCACTGACGACGGCCGAACCTGAAGCTGGCTCTGCTTGTACAATATTGTCCGGTTTGGACCTCAGAGGCCGGTCTTTGTCCTGGGGTCGTTTGTGAACTCCGGTAGCCGGAACCGAATCAGACGACATTTTGTAATTAAAGCGCCTACCGAACTAATGAAATGCAAAATCGTACCTTCGTTTAATTGTACGTTGATTGAATCTAGCACAAAACCGACAACTAGCTACGTCGTGGTCAGGGCCTAAGCAAGGAATACAGTAAGAATGAAAATCCTTATGAGGTATTTGCTTCCCACAAGAAATACAATTATTAACTTTTTCTGACATCGGACTGGAGCAAGAAAAAAGTTTCCCCAACGGGGTACTTAGCTTTGAGTAGGAGAAGAAAGTCTTTGGACTGAAGTACGATTAGCAAAAATTGTCAGGAGTCAGCCGACCGGCAAATGCGAACTACTATCACCGCACGGCAAGAAAGACCGGAGAACATGGCGTCGGCTGTCAGCTTTGTACTCCTGGCACTCTGACGTCAAGGAGCATGGCTGAACAGCCGACGCCGGACCCAGACTTTGGGATTCTGGCTAACCGAGGACTGCCTGCCGGCAGGGGAGAACCCCTACAGTCATGACTGCAACAGTGAAACACGATGAACATCAGAATATCCCTGTTCAGAACATGAATCAGAGGAAATGGAAACCTGATCAGAGGAATCATATTCAGTGTCTTGCCTAGGCCTCTTATCAGGAGGGGGATGGGAACCCCTGATCAAAGTAATTAGGTCTTCGGCCATTTTGAGCATCTGTTTCTTAGGCATAGAATTCTGTCCTGAAGAATGCTGTACTGGTTTCCTTGTCTTTAAAACTGTTTTAGACCGTCTTGGATGCTGAAGTAGGTTTTATATAAAGTTGTGTAGGTCTGAAGACACCCACAGAAGCCGATGCCTGCTCAGCGGCTCCGGACCCATCTGAGAGATTAATTTCCGAAGGGCCAATACCTTGAGTATCCAGAGGCCTAGCTGTCTCCACGTGGGAGTCGGAGGTGGCCTGTGGCTCTGAGGTAGCGGGAGTCAGGGGCTGCAAAAGCGCCTCACTGAGCACCGGCGACTGGCCTAGAAGAGGCTTTGTCGTCAGTTTTGGACCTCGGATGCTTGTCATTGTCTTTATCCTTGCGGTTTTTTATGAATTCCGGTCTGTTGTTCCGACGGCATAATATAGTTAAACCTTCTGCCAAAATAATGAAAAGCAAAATCGTTCCGACGCTTAATAGTGCGTTGGTTAAATCTAGCACAAAACCGACAACTAGCAACATTGTGGTCACGGCCTTGGCAAGGAATACAGTAAGAATGAAAATCCTTATGAGGTATTTGCTTCCCACAAGAAATACAATTGTTAACTTTTTCTGACATCAGTCTGGAGCAAGAAAAAAGTTTCCCCAACGGGGTACTTTGCTTTATTGAAGACTTTGGATCTGAAATTCGATTTTGAAAATCTCAGGAGTCGGCTGACCTGCACTTGCGAACTGCTTTTGCTTCGGGCACTGCGCGGCAAGAATGACTGAAGAAAATGGCGTCGGCTGGATCTTTTATGCCCCTGGCGCACTGACATCAGGGAAGAGGCGACCGCAACAGACGCCGGACCAGGACTTTGGAATTCAGGCCGACTGTGGGTAGCCTGCCAGCAGGATAACCCAAGTGTAATGACTGCAACAGTGAAACATGATGAACATCTTGCTTTGGAGCCTCTGCCCACTGATTTGGGGGCAGATCTGGCCAACCGCCTGCTTGGGGTTGGTAAGGAGTGGAAGTGGAATCTGTATCCTTGGGGAAACTATATTTAAAATCCATTTGTCCTGGGTAATGAATTCCCAATTTTATGCCTGCAGGGCAGTCTTTCCCCCAAAAGGAACAGTCAGTTGTGCAGGGCTTGGAAGGTTTAAAGTTAAGTCATTGAAACAGTTTACCATAGGGGGGGGGTCTTACTACGCCCTGCTTTGGAAGTGGGAGCTCCCCACTGTTTAGTCCTGTGAGTACCTTGGGACTGAAGCCTCGGTGTTCTGCTGGTTCTGGGTTTGGACTGAGAAGGCCTGGAAGAGGCAGGAAAGGACCAATTCTTAGAGGCTGTACTTGCAGGAAATCATTAACAGTTTGCATAGATTTAGCTTTTTCCTCCATCTTTTTAAGTACTTCTATTGCTTTGTTGCCAAACAGGTGGTCTTGGTTTAAGGGAGCATCCAGCAATTTAGCTTTAACATGATTTGGCAAAGATTGCTCCTTAAGCCAAGCATGCCTTCTAAGTACAGACCCAATGACAACAGCCCTGCAGATGCCTCTAATGAATCAAAACCACATTGCAAAGTATGTTTTCCAACTTGTTCAGCAGAATGCATTAAATCCTGTAAATATTTATTTTCAGCAGAGTCAGGAATCAACATCATTTTCTGTTTAAGCAATCCAATAATATGCTGCTATGAAACTGGCAGTTTAAGGCCCTAATGGCCAAGGTTGCAGAAGTGTATACTTTCTTACCCAATCTATCCAGCGCCCTGGAATCTCTATCAGAGAGGGTAGGATTTTTGGCAGTAGTAGCCTTAATGCCCTTGGGTCCCTGTGAAATAGTCTCAGGATCCGCAGTAGGATTTTTAAAGAGGAACTTGTGAGTCAGGGACCATGTAATACCTATCAGGTTTTCTGGGAGCAGGAGGTAAAGAGTCAGGGGCCAGGCTAGATTCCAAGAAGGCATCATCCACAATGTCTAGTACAGGAGGGATGGCCAAAGGCCTGTGTTGGGGCAGGAATAAGAAATCCCTAAGCCTCTTTTTGGAGTCAGAGTAATCCTGGCTCTCCCAGCGAAAATGCTCCCTAAGAGTATGCAAGGTTTCACCAAAAGAGAAATCCTCTGGAGGGGAAGCAGAAGGAATGGAGTCCTCTGCATCAGAATCCTCATAGGTAGATTAGGGTAAATCCTGGTCATCACAGGAAACAGAAATTTCAGAGTCCTGATCAGAAGAATCAGAAGGAAAATCAGCCCTAGGTCTCTTAGAGGGGCAAGGGTGGCTTCCCCTGATTAGAGTAATAAGGTCTTCAGTCATTCTTATTTGTTTTTTAGGCATAGGGGCATGACCATGCGGTCTAGGCGTCGGTTTTCTAGGCATGGATCGAGTTTTAGGCCTTGAAGAAGAAGATGGCGTTGGTTTAATATGCAAGTCAGTAGGCCTGAATACACCCTCAGAAGCTGGTGCCTGCACAGCGGCTCCCGACCCATCCAAGGTAGAGACATCTGCAGGTTCCACAGTCGAAGAAGCATCTTGTGGCATTCTGGACTCCGAATGGTTCTCAATAGAGGCCTGCAAATCTGAGGTATCAGGGGCTGTGAAAACACCTCACTGAGTACTGGCGACTAGCTTAGGAGAAGCATCGTCGGCAGCTTTGTACCTATGCGGTCTGTCTCTGTCTTTATCTTCGTGTTTTTTTGGAATGTCGATTGTCAGGTGGCTTACCAAAGCCACTTCTGGATAACTGAACCGATTACCAAAATATTTAGAAGCGTAAATAAACTTACAATTAATAGTTCGAGGTTTGAATAAGGCACAAAACTGACAGCGAGGTACGTTGTGGTCTGGGCCTAAGCAAGGAATGCAGTACGAATGAAAATCTTTCTGAGGTATTTGCATTCCACAAGAAATACAATTGTTAACTTTTACTGACATCGGTTTAGAGTTAGAAAAAGGATCCCCAACGGGGTACTTAGCTTAGTTTAAAACTTCGGTTCTGAAACTCGAAAATGAAAATTTCAGGAGTCGGCCGACCGGCACTTGCGAACTGCTTCTGCTTCGGGCACCGCACGGCAAGCAAGACTGGTGTAATGGCGTCAGCTGCATGCTTTATACCCGACTACCTGACGTCACGGAAGATGAGACAGCATCGGATGCAGGACCCAAGACATTGATATCAGGATGACTGAGGGCTACTGCAAGCAGATAACCCAAATGTGATGACTGCAACAGTGAAACACGAAGAACATCCTGTGTTTCCAAAAGTCAAACATTCTTCTTATGCTGTGCTGATGATGTCATAAGAAGGCAGAAAGATGCATGTCCACAGCTAGATAGGTTTGGTTTTATTAGCCTGAAATTGTCCATAAAAAGACTTAAAAGTAAAAGAAAAAAGTCATGGACATTCAAAACTGCCATTTAGCTGAAACACTAGATATCCTTAAAGGGTAATTTACATGTATCCCATGTTGCCTCTGATTCAAGAGGTTTAAGGTACCACACAGTGGAAATACTAGCTTTGCTAGATTTTTCTTTTTGGTACTTCAGATTTACCATAAAATAAAATAATGGAAAGGCTGGCTACCTATTCTCTATTTTATGGAAACTTAAGAGGAGATTTAATCAACACATGTTGTCAGAAAAATATGTATTAGTAATATGCTTAGTGCATTTAAGGCTTGAAAAGGGTTAACACATTTATTCTATTTCACAATGCATAAAATCTGTACGAATTGCAGAAGCTTTCTAACCTTGTATTGTCATGAAAATATGCGCAGCTATTGCTTATGCATTGGAAATTTACAGGAAAGCAGATAAGTTCTGCTTGTGTCAAAAAAATAATTAATAGAACAATATTAACGTTATGAGACTTAAGACAAGGAGTTACGCTTGTGCTATGAGAAAATACACAGCTGCAGAAGCTATAGATAATCAGAACAAAGACTGCTTGAAAATATGAACTGCAATCAGCATTTGCTTGTGTCTAAGTTAGAAAAGTACCTTGAAATGTAACACATGTATTAGAACTACACAATAGAAGTTTGTAACGGGCTAGGGCCCACCAAGGCCAGGTTGTTTTTCTCAAAATGTTTTTCATAAATCCAGTCATGTCAGCAGAAAATCTGAGTATCATCTGCTGTAAAACAATACTGAAAGTTGTGTTTAATTACGTCAGCCATAGAAGGCCATGTCTTGTAGAATAGTATAAGAATAGCATACTTCCTGTTAGTAGTTAGGCAAAATCCTGTATTTGCATGTTTTTGTCTCCTTGCAGCAAGTTATTAAATGTACCTTAACTGAACCTTACGTGTATTGGTCTTTGAAGTTTTTTCCTTTGACAGATTGGTCCTTCGGACCGGAAACCCTCATTTCGCCTCGGATCAGACAGGCCAGGTGGCTTGAAACCGTACGGGGAAGAAATCACATCGGTTCTTCTTGTTTGAAAAGCCCTCCGACTGAATTGTCGTACATACAGGCCAGCCACTTTCTGATCTGCGACTGAAGGACGGGTTTTTCGTGAACCAGGTGATCAATCACGAAGGCTCAGGTAAGGTGAATCTACTTTTTTTCTGTTTTAGATCAGGGACAAGATTTGTATTGTTTTTGTCAGGACTGTATTTTTACAAGTCAGGGACAGAAAAGATTACTGTCTTGTCATAGATCAGGGAAACAGAGCAGGTAGGCAGTCATTCTCAAGAGACTAACAAAATCCGTGGTACCACGCTAAAAATAAGGAGTTACGTAACAATTAAAAGGTTAGAACAAAATGGGTAATAATTGCACAAAAAGACCCCAAAATCCGCCGTTAACCGAAGACGTGAAATACATGCAGTCACAGAGTGCTGATAATATTAAATACTACTCAAAATGGTCTAATAAGTATGAATTTGACGGTAAATTAGAAAAATCCTCGCTTGTTAAACTTGTCAAACAGCTTAAAACCTATTCCAGAAGTCGGGTAAAAAAGCAGCGCCAATTAGGAATTTCTCAGGCACACAGGTAGATTGAGGAAGTAAACCATTGGGAACAAAAAGGCAATAATTCAAAAGCAATGTTTTTAGATAAGGAGGACAATAACTTAGTAATAGCATCGGCCCCTCCGCCTCACTTACCAGAATATGAAGCAAGTGAACAAGTTAGTCCACCCCCGCAATATCCTGCTGTTACCGTAAATAGAGACACTACAAAAGCAAAACCATTTATTAGAGATCCCACTGAGACCAGGTTTCGAACGCGGGCAGGTAATTCAAAAGGGAACATTGAACTATATCAAATGGGTAGAAATTCACAATCTATGAGTGAAGAAGAAATATGCCCACTCATAGAAGTGCCTAATCCTAAGGCAGGGCAAGAAGGTCAGGACCCAACTATTCTAGTGTATAGACCCTGGACTCCGGAAGACATCCGGTAAGCCACTGAGGGAATTCCCCATCCAAAAGTTAACTTTAGAAAGTTCTTAGAAGATTTACAAGGAACGAGGCTGAATTATAATTTAAACGGAGAACAGGTAGAAAAAGTAGTCAGACAAATTGTTGGACCAGATTGGCACATGATTAGTGGCAACTGGAATCCCTGTGATGCTGCACTCAGGCCCCTCCCACATAGCAGCGCAGAACTAGACAACAGAGTAAAAGGTCTTACAGACTGAATCTCTGAGAAATGGAAAGCCTAGGGCAGACTGGACTTGCATTAATCAATGTATCCAACAAGAAGGTGAAACTATTGACAGATATTATGCCAGACTGTTAGAATGTTTTAATAACCATTGTGGAATGCAGGTTCCTGAAGATCAGACACAAGATTCCCCATATGAGCAGCAGTTAAAGAATGCATTTTTGAAAGGTAGCATTGCACCCATAAGCAGTTTTATTACAAACCACATGGTAGATCATTCTACAAGCAGGTTACAGTCATTACTTGAATATGCTAGGCATGCCGAAAGGCATTTTAATAGCAAAAAGAAAAAGAAAGCCCAAGTATTTTCTGTAGAAGATGGAGCAGAAGTTTAGGTAGTACAGTTCGGGAAAAAGGGCAAGAGAAATGTCCAGGGAAGCAGACAATCTGATCAGCGATCAGAGGACTCTGAAGGGCGAAAGAAAAGGGGTGAATGTTTCAAATGCTGTAAAAAGGGACACTTGGCAAGGGATTGCAATAAAAACAAGAAGGCAACCACAGAAGACAAGGAGGGTGAGGACTGACTATATGATAGTCAAGAATCACTAGAAGGGGATAGCAGAGAAAGGACAAATGAGAATGTGATAGAGGGAGTAGAGGATGTGAAAGAAGAAACAGAAGAAACAGAAACAGAGGAAGTGCAGGAAGTTACGGATAATGAAGAAAATGAAATATTGGATTTAGCTTTATTGAGCTTAGAGCTCTATTTAGCGGACACAAAACCAGAAGTTACACTCCTGGTAGAAGGGAGGGAAGTCAAATTCTTGTGCGACTCAGGGGCGTCACGGACCCTGATACATCCCTCCAAACTGCCAGAAAATTCAGAGTCACCTGATTACATACTAGTGAAAGCAGCTAATGGACAGCTGTATCCGGAGCTCCTCTCCCATAATATTGCAATAACTGATCCTGTTTCAGGATTGACCCAGAAAAGCAAAATTGTTGTTTCTGCAAAATGCCCAGTAAACCTCTTGGGCAGAGACCTTATGCAGCTATTTGGTATAGCAGTAGTTCCGACTATGCAGGGTATGGAAGCACAGCGACAAATTGATACCTTTGCAGTGCAATCGGAGGGCAAAATGTTTTACTGGTACAACCAGGACTTGGTTACGACTGGTCCAGGGGCAGTGACCGAAGAGTTGATGAACGTAGCCATCAGCAAGTTCCCCTCTCTTGACATTGATAAACATTTGTTGCACTGTACTCTGTATTATTGTAATACACCAGGACCGGATAAGGAATATGAGCAAGAACTGTTTAGAAATCGTGCAAACAGATTGTTATCACATAATCTGTACTGGGACATGGAAGGGAACAGTGTAGCCAGCTGTTCATTGCCCCAGGAGTTCTTTGCACTCTATAAATCTAATAGATTACCACATATTAGCTTAACTAAGGACAAGAATGTAAAATGGGTAAACCTAGGAGAAAAAGTCACGAGATGGGAAAAGCAGACAGAGTTAGAACTGTCAGAACAAGGAATACAAAGGCAGAAGTTGAACTGGATAACTCAGACCCACCCAGCCGTGCACTTGCCGTCCAGCAAGGACAGCTGATTAGCACTCCTATTAAAGGAGGAAGAGAATGCCTTACAGAATATACCAGAAACTCTTTGGTCAACAGGAAAGTCAGATGTAGGACTTATTCGTACAGCGGGACCAGTTACTATTACGCCAAAGTCAGCATTTAGACCACAGAAAAGACAGTATCCCTTCAGAAAAGATGCAGAGGTAGGAATCAAACCTATTATAGCAGTTTTACTTAAGGAAGGGGTGCTGGTGGAATCTCCTGATTCACTATGTAACACACCCCTATTTCCTGTTAAGAAAGCGACTGGAGAGTGGCGTATGGTCCAAGATTTACAAGCTGTAAATGACGCAGTAATACCAAGGGCACCTACGGTGCCAGACCCACACACTCTGTTGAATGATTTAAAACCTCAACAGAAATATTTTTCTGTGGTAGATATCAGCAATGCGTTCTTTTCGATACCAATACACCCTGACAGCAAATATTGGTTTGCATTCACATTTCAGGGGAAAAGGTATACATATACACGACTACCACAGGGATATTATGAAAGTCTGACAATATTCTCACAAGAAATGGCAAGCAACTTGGTAGTCAGATTTTACTTTATGTTGATGATATCCTGCTGGCGGCCCTCACCCAGCAAGATTGCAAAGAAGATACCATAGCGCTATTACAATTTTTAGCCACGGAGGGACATAAAGTAAACAAAAATAAACTGCAGCTTTGGAGAAGACAAGTTAAATACCTAGGATATGTAATATCCAAAGAGGGTAGGACATCAGTTGAGGACAGAAAAGTAGCGATTTTACAAGCACCAAAACCCACTACCAAGAAGGAAATGATGTCCTTCCTGGGTACGACTAATTTTTGCCGGAGCTGGATTCCAAACTACGCCTTGGAATCTGCACAGCTGACTAACCTGATATATAAAAAGCCTACGGCAGCACAGGATTTGTTACAAAGGACACCAGAAGCAGAATCTGTTTTCTGCAAACTGAAACAGTTAATAGCGTCCTCATTAGTTTTAGGCTTACCAAACTATCATAAACGTTTTTTTCCAAAATGTAGATTGTAAGCAAGGTTACATGACGACATCAGTGTTAACACAGCAGCATGGGGACAAGCAATGCCCTATTGCTTATTATCACAACTAGACCCAGTGGCGCGGTCTTTACCCCACTGTGTACAAGCAGTAGTTGCAGCTGCAATGGCAGTACAGGCTTCGGCCTCAGTAGTTTTGTTCCACACTCTCACATTGAGAGTGCCTCACGCAGTCACGATTATTTTACTGCAAGAGAAGGTAGCATATCTTTCCCCTGCTAGGCATCTTTCCTTTTCGACTATATTGTTGAGCCAACCTCATATGACAATTGAACGATGCACGACTTTGAACCCTTCTACCTTACTCCCAACCCCTGCAGAGGGCACACCGCACAGCTGCCTGCAGGTGATTGAGCAAAATACACTGCCTAGAAAAGATCTTACGGATGTCCCCTTGGATGATGCCGAGTTGACATACTACGTGGATGGCTCGTGCAAAAGGGGTCCTACAGGACAGAACCTAGTAGGATATGCAGTAGTTTCTGATACTGAGATTATAGAAGTGAAACCCTTACCGCACAATTTATCTGCACAGGCAGCAGAATTGATTGCCTTGACACGAGCATGTACCTTAGCAAAGGGTAAATGTCTGAACATTTTTACTGACAGCCAGTACGCTTTTTCTACTGTACATGTTTTTGCGCAACAGTGGAAAAATCAAGGAATGATCACATCTACTGGCAAACCAATCAATCATGCACAGTTTATTTTAGATCTTTTAGAATCTATTCAGTTACCTCAGAAAGTAGCTATTTGTAAATGCACAGCTCATACCAAGCAACAGGATAGGATTTCAAAAGGTAATGCGAGAGCTGATATAGCTGCAAAGCAGGCAGCTTCAGAAGTATTTCTTTTGAACGAGGAATTACAACCCTCTGAGATTTTAGACTTAGAAATGCTAAAGACAATGCAGACACTTACTACGCAAACTGAAAAACGAAGATGGGTAAAACGAGGAGCAATTCTCGAAAAGGGGCTGTACATCTCTAAAGAAGGGAAACCGATATTACCATCTAATTTGTTTAGATATGCAGCTTTGTTGAGCCATAGGCAATGCCATGTCTCAACAGGGGGGATGGTACAGCTGGTGAACAGAGTGTTCACGACATATGGATTCTTAAACTATTATAAAAAAATTTGTTTAATGTGCCACGTTTGTAATAAACATCATGCACAAGGGGCGTTAAAGCCCAAGCAAGGGAGTTTCCCTACACCACCGTATCCGTTTCATACTATCTGTATGGATTTCATAGAATTGAACAAATGTGAAAATAAGAAGTATTGTCTGGTCATTATAGATATGTTTTCCAGATGGGTTTTTCAGCCTTGTTGACTAAAAATCCAGATGCGGCTAACGTATCAAAAATTCTCGTTAAAGAAATCATCCCTAGATTTGGCATTCCCGAAAGGATCTACAGTGACAACGGTACACACTTTGTGAACCAAACCATACAACAGTTAAGTAAACATTTTGGTATTTCTTTAAAAAATCATTGTGCATATCACCCACAACCTGCAGGGTTAGTAGAGAGGCATAATGGGATTTTAAAGAGTAAGCTAAGGAAGTTAATAGAAGAAACACAGAGAAATTGGGTGCACTGTCTGCCCCTGGCACTGTTGAGCATGAGAATTGTTCCGAATGCAAAAGGATCGACTCCTTTTGAAAAAACTATTTGGAAGGGCTTATTATATACCTCAGTGGAAACCTCTCATGCCCACAGACCAGGAAGCAGACTGTACACTAGCAGAGTACATGAGAAATGTGTTGAATTCTAAACATCTGTTGCAGTCAAATTCTGTTTCAGATAAAGAACAAACCAGACCATCAGAAGTGGCAGTGGCACCAGGTACCTGGATCTGGGTGAAGACAATAAAGAAGAATTGGACGTCACCAAAGTGGGAAGGTCCTTATCAAGTGCTTCTGTCGACACCCACTGCAGTCAAGATCGCAGAGCGTGCCTCGTGGATCCACCTGACACACTGCAAACTAGTTAAGAACTTTGAACTGGACAAAAATCTTGTCACATGTCAAGACCAAAAATGATAAGAATCCAGAACAAAAAGGAATGCAAAACAACCATTTCCTCAGATGTATTGCATAATCATCCTGTTAACTGTACTAGTGACAATAATCTTTTTGTTGTGGCCATTCCTTTTTCCAGCCACACAAACTGAACTGAATAAACGTGACGTGTTACTCATAGACTGGCATCCAAACTTCAACACTTACCAGGCAATTAAATATGTGTATGCTGAGACTTTCAATGTTTCGAATTGCTGGATTTGCACAGCTTTGCAGACAGCATACGGGAGGTTACTAATGACTGCATTCCCCCTAGGGGTCAACGAGACCTGGGAAAACTTGATTTATGATACCTCAACCATCACATCGCAAGATAAAATAGCATTGCACTTGTCTGTTCCATAAAAGGGAACTGTGTGTTTTTATAAAAATGATGCTGTTCAGGTGGGTTGGAGCAATTGCAATGTGACTGTTCCTTATAAATGCTACACTAAAGCTAACAATGCAGGTTCTTATTGTAATACAAACTATGATTCATTTCTTGAATTGATGCACAAAACAATTGATGGAAGTAAAACATAATTCTGTTCTTTATAAACAACTGTCTATAATTGATAGAAAAATGTTTCATGCAGGGCAAGTGTATATTCATAGCAAACTTACTACTAAAGTAGAGGACTGTTACTTCGTATGTGGCAGAAAGGCATACAAGTGGTTACCTGAGAATTGGTCCGGCAGTTGTTTTTTGGGTTACCTGGTTCCGGCCATACGACACACTGCAGTTTTGCCTCGAGGAAAAATTCGGAATGCCCGAGAAGTCATCAAGAAACCTGTGAATCCAGTGGGGCGAATCGAAGTGTGTTGGAAAAACCATCATTCTATAGGCAATGGACTGACACACATGGACTTGAGTGATAGTGTTATATTGTGGGCAGGCATATTACCAGCATATGGAGCAGTGAAATCGATCTGGGAGCTGAGAAAACTGTCAACACTTCTCGAAGTAATGAGCAATGCAACTTTTTCCGCTCTCAAATTGGTGACTGATGAACTGAATGCCATGAGAACTGTAGTACTTCAAAACCAAATGGCTCTCGACTTCACCCTAGCGGCGAGAGGTGGTACTTGCGCTTAAATCCAGGAGTGCTGTTCGTATATTCCTGACCACAAACACGAGATAGACAATCACCTTAAGGTAATTCAGCAAGTGTCGGACATGACCAAACCAGGACCAAACCCACTGACGGACTTTTTCCAGAAATGGTTTGGGGGTGGGGTACCATCCCATTTGTGTAGGAATGCTCCTATTGGGAGTATGTGTTTGCTGTGGCATCCCCCGCATGAAAAGACTGATTGAAGACCTTATAGACATGTCACTTTCTGAAACCTTATATCAGAGTGCCGAGTCTGAAGAACTATTGAAAAACTGAAATGCTTTCCTAAGTTTAAACTGAATGACTCTCTTAACTGCAAATCCTGAGTAGGAAGAGGTTAGGAGAAAAAAAAACTGTTTATGCTTATTTTGAAAGTAGAATAAAAGTATTAAAAGGGGGGAAATGTCAGAAAAATATGTATTAGTGTATGTATTAGTAATATGCTTAGTGCATTTAAGGCTTGAAAAGGGTTAACACATTTATTCTATTTCACATTGCATAAAATCTGTACGAATTGCAGAAGCTTTCTAACCTTGTATTGTCATGAAAATATGCGCAGCTATTGCTTATGCTTTGGAAATTTACAGGAAAGCAGATAAGTTCTGCTTGTGTCAGGAAACTAATGAATAGAACAATATTAATGTTAAGAGACTTAGACAAGGAGTTCCGCTTGTGCTGTGAGAAAATACACAGCTGCAGAAGCTATAGATAATCAGAACAAAGACTGCTTGAAAATATGAACTGCAATCAGCATTTGCTTGTGTCTAAGTTAGAAAAGTACCTTGAAATGTAACATGTATTAGAACTACACAATAGAAGTTTGTAACGGGTTAGAGCCCACCAAGGCCAGGTTGTTTTTCTCAAAATGTTTTTCATAAATCCAGTCATGTCAGCAGAAAATCTGAGTAACATCTGCTGTAAAACAATACTGAACGTTATGTTTAATTATGTCAGCCATAGAAGGCCATGTCTTGTAGAATAGTATAAGAATAGCATACTTCCTGTTAGTAGTTAGGCAAAATCCTGTATTTGCATGTTTTTGTCTCCTTGCAGCAAGTTATTAAATGTACCTTAACTGAACCTTACGTGTATTGGTCTTTGAAGTTTTTTCCTTTGACACATGCAATGCTTTTAATGATGAATTCTTGAAGAAAGAGAAGAATACAAGATCTGAAGTAGGATATTCATTTGTCTGCAACCTGTGGGTTATGGATCCGATATCTGATCCGAACCGGCATGGTTTTCCAGCTATGGATCCAAGCTCTCAGCTCCTCCCCTCACCCATAATGCCCTGCTCTACCCTCATGACCTCAGATCTTGATGACTGGATTGGTATTCATAGCTCTCAGCTAAGTGGTTGTTTCTTAACTGTTAATACAGAAAATTTAAAGTTTTTTGTGTATTTCTGTGTGAAAGTTTAGGTTTCCCTCTTTGATAGTTTTATTTAGAGTTAAATTAAGTAATTTTTTTTCCCTCCCCTCGCTGTTGCGTAGAGTGTGTGTGTTGGGCCTGTGTGTCTGTATTTGTTTAAGTTACTTTTTAGTAGCTTTATAGATTTGAATGGCTGATCGGCCCAAATCTATTTTTCAAAATGCTCGAGTGTGGCCATAAGCTCTCCCGGCTGATGGCCACACCTGGGGGTTGAACACCTCACATCTGGATGCTCCATTTGTGCAGGGTTCAACCCCAGGGCACTGAGGAGCGGAGGTCCAAGCTTGTCTTGGCGGGTCTTTACCGCCAGACTCCGCCTCCGCTCCTTCTGGAACAACTGTGGTTACGTTATTCCCCTGTGGCACCCCTCCTGCTCCTGGGACTCAACCTCCCGTTTCTGGAGAGGAGGGATGCTAGAAAAAGGACGGAGGGAGAAGCACCAAGCGGCGGGCCGAGACCTCTGTTTCGCCCCGCCAGCCAGCCGGCTTCTCCCCGGCTCAGATGTCGGCTCAGTCTCCTCCTTCGCTCCGGTCCCCTGTGTGCTTTTCACGGGTCCTGAGGAGGAGGAGACCCGATCTCCGAGGCTATCGAGGAGGCACTCCAGGCCTACCTCGGTAGCCAGATCTACATATAGCTTTCAGATGCTGATCTGGACCGGATGATGAGAAGGTTCATCCAGGCCCAGATGCAGATGGGAGTGTTTGCCTCCTCTGGGGAGCTCAACACTTTTAAGCCTATTGCTCCTTCTCCGACCCGCTATCCGGGTTGAGCAGCTGGAGCCGAGCAGCCGGGGGGGTGGGGCGCCGATAGTACTTGGTACCGGATCCGACCCTGCCTCGAGTGCCGGATCCGACCTCGGAGCCTGGATCCGAGCCTCGGATCCGGGGATCAGTGCTCCTTCGGCGCCGTCTGTGTCGGAGCGCACTGTCCTTCGGATCCGGTCCACTCTTCGGATCGAGGGGAGCCGATTGTCGGATCCTTTGGTCGAGGTCGGCTCCCGCCGGCTTTTGATGTAGTGGAGAGGGCTCTGTTGAGGGTCTCCGGACCCCGGCACTTGTTCCGCTCCCTCTGCACTGGGCCAGGCTTCCACCATCCGCCCTGGGACAGCCCGCTTCTGTGCCCCAAGTTGCTCCTATGGGACAAATTGCTGCTTGCGAGACTCCTCTGACAGCCCCCAGAGGATGTCCCAAAGCATACGCGGCACGTGCAAAGGAGGCACATTGACTCCCAGTCTCTCACAGAAGACACGGACTTGGAGGAAGGGAAGGCTCCCACGGTCACCCCGAGGATGTCTCATTTGGAGACATCATGGAAATGTCATTATAAGGGGGTGGTCTGCCCCAAGTCTTCCTCGGACGAGTCCGTGTTCTTGGAGGCATTTGAAGCGGGCCCGTCTACCTCTTGGGTGTCCCCTGCCGACCCCTGGTGGACCTTATTACCACCAGGGCGTGGAAGGAACCGGACACCGTGGAGCCAATTCCCAAGAGACCGGATAGGATCCTTAGTCCGCCATCCGACCGGGCCCATTGGAGTAAGGGGCCTCCGGTAGATGCCATGTCCACAAAGAGGAACTGGCTCAGGAGAGTCCCTCAGTCCACCCCGAGCAAGGAGTCTCGGATGATGGACCGCTTGGGAAGCGGATGTTTAGTTCGGCGACCTTCTCGGTAAGGGCTGAACTATTTGGCACATGTCATTAGGATGCAGCGAGATCTTATAAAGAATACGCTGCATCCCCGAGTCCATTTCGAGGAGGACAGAGTTCTGCACTCCACCCGTATGGCCACTCTTAGGTCAGTTACTAATACTTCTATGCGGCTACTCTCCCATGCACGGAAGGCGCTAGAGCTGCGGGACAGGACTGGTCACTAGGCGTCAGGCCTGGCTCCGTTTTTCTGAGCCCTTCAAAGGCCTTTGATGGTTCTGCTCTGTTTGGCAAGACCGTTGAGACGTTGACCCAGAGCGAAAAGGACGGAAGACGCTGTCTGCCGTCAGAATCCGCTTCTCTGCACCCCAGAGGCCCTATTCTAGGAACCAAAAGGGTCAGAAGAAGATGTGGTTCAGCAGTCCCAGCCTGCTCCGGACAACCAGTCCTTCCGTGGCAGAGGAGGACAGGGAGGACGCCGCCCTAGAGGCAGAGGGGCTCCCAGAAACTTCGGGTCCAGGGAACCTTTCTCTGAACGGCCCGCAGCAACCCTGAGGGTTGCCCGACTGCTCTACTCTGGAGGCAGTCGGGGACGTTGGGCACCTAGCGGCATGGGAGTCCATAACATCGGACCGCTGGGTTCTCCAAATCATATCCAGAGGATATCGCATTCCTTTCCTTTGCCTTCCAAAGTTGAAGTCCCTCCCAGACGCCCCACCCGGTCAACGGGAGGCCGCTTTGGCAGAAATTGGCCATCTGCTAAAGAAAAGAGCCATCCAGCCCGTTCCCCAGACCAGATCGGATCAGGGTTCTACTCCAGATTCTTTTAGTGCCAAAAAGACGGGGAACTAAGACCAATCCTAGACCTCTCTCTCTTGAATCTGGCAGTCCCCAAAGAAAAATTCGAATGGTCACTCTGCAATCTATTCTCCCCTTCTGGGAGAAAATCACTGGATGTGCTCGATAGACCTCAGGGGCGTAGGACGCCAGACTACCACATCCTGATGGACAGGCGCCAGGAGGTTTCTCCGCTTCGGCTGGGAGCCAGTCACTACCAGTTCGGGTCCTTCCCTTTGGTCTCACCACAGCCCCAGGGTGTTCACCAAAGTATTAGCAGTGGTAGCGGCCCACCTGAGGCTTCAGGGGTGCAGGTCTTTCCCTACCTGGACGACTGGCTTCTTACCCAACAAGGCATCTACTTCTATTGGCGAGACTCCTTTCTCCATCTTGCTCCTTTCTGGGCATCACAATAAATACAAAGAAATCCAACCTGGCCCACACAGCTCTTAGATTTTATAGGGGCCAGGCTAGACACAAGGAGTTCTGAGCCTTCCTCACTGCGGACAGAGTTCTAAATCTGCAGCTCCAGGTGCGGGCCATTCTCCATTCAAGTTCTGTTCGGGCGGAGTTGGTCCTGAGGGCTCTAGGGTCCATGGCATCGGCTATAGCACTTCTTCCTCTTGCCAGGCTCAATATGCATTCTACAGTGGACGCTCTTAGTACAGTGGTCATACCTTGCTCTCCCCATGCATCATCCCATAGCGATCAGCAAGGCTTGCAAGCGGTCCCTCTTGTGGTGGCTCCACTCCGGATCTCCACAAAGGCCGCCCATTTTGTGCTTCTCCCCTCGCCACGGTGACCACGGACGCCTCCGCCTCGGGTGGGGGCACTTTGCGGCGGACCGTCCAAGGCACGTGGACGATTCAGAGACCTTACTGCATATCAATGTTCTAGAGATGAGAGCAGTGCTCTTAGCGTTGCTAGCACTTCAGGACTTTCTTCCCTTGGGAACAATTGCAATTCAATCGGACAACATGTCTGTTGTCTGGTACATCAACAAGCAAGGGGAACAAGGTCTTACCCTCTTTGTCGAGAAGCCATGAGAGTTTGGGAATGGGCAATCTCCACCAACCGCTTTCTAATAGCAACACACATTCGGTCGGTCCAACATCCTAGCGGACAAGCTCAGTCGCACCATTCTGACCCAGTGGTCTCTCAATTGTCAAGTAGCGACGCATATTCGCACGGTGGGGAACCCTTCATGCGATCTTTTGCTTCTCCCTCAAACACCAAGTGCGACAGTTTTTCTCTAATACCTCCTCCGGAGGTACCCCAAGAGCTCTGGTGCATGCTTGGCCACCCGGTCTTCTGTATGCTTATCCACCCTTGCCTCTGATGCTCCAAGTTCTTCAGAAAGCCTCTGGTGGGTTGCAGAATGATTCTCATTGCTCCGTTCTGGCCTCGACAGATCTGGTTCCCCTTCCTAAGGTCTCACTCGGTGAATCCTCCTTGGATTCTAGATCCCATCCCGGATCTGATATCCCATCCATCCTGCATTCCTCCTCCGAATCTGGACAACCTGAAGCTGACCGCTTGGCTGCTCCAGTTCCACTCTTGATTAGGACTCGGTATTTCATCACCGGTTAAGGCAATTTTGGTGGCAGCTCATAAACCATCCACTAGAAAGGTTTACAAGCAAGTGGAAACATTTTTCTTTGTGGAGCGGCAAGGCCTGAATCCTTCACGGTTCCTCTTCCTTTAGTGCTTGACTTTCTAACCACTCTCTTTAACGATGGTGCCAGCAGTTCCACAGTCAAAGTACAACTGGCGGCAATTTCTCACTATCACATTGGCCATGACTCTAATCCTCTTATGTCAGCCAAATTGTGTAAAATTTTCTTAAAGGTACTTTTCTTCTCAGGCCCCTATAAAACAAGCAGTTCCTCCTTGGGACCTCTCTCTGGTCCTACAGGCCTTGACCGCCTCCTTCGAGCCAGCGGCTACGGTGGATCTCAAATTCTTGTCCTACAAGACAGCCTTTTGGTAGCCATTACATGCCAAGAGAGTTTCTGAGCTTCAAGCATTATCAGCTAAACCTCCTTACTTGGTATTTCATCCGGACCGTGTCTACCTCAGGACCAACCCGTCCTTTCTTCCTAAAGTCGCTTCTGAAGCAAACATCAATCAGTCCATTAACCTCCCTGTTTTCTTCCCTAAATATGAAAACAAAGGTGAATATAAGCTACATTCACTAGATGTTCACAGGCAACTTAGATTTTATCTGAACAGGACGGCTGGTCATAGGCAATCCGACCAGCTGTTTATTTCCTTTGCAAAATTCAATTTGGGCAAGCCAATCTCTAAAGTTTCTCTGTCCCGCTGGATTTCACAGTGCATCTTACTGGCTTATCAAGCTTCAGGAAGGCCCGCAGAGGGTGTTCATGCCCATTCAACCCGGTCAGTATCTACCTCGGCAGCCTTCAAGGCTAGGATTCCTCTAGATGATATTTGTGCAGCAGCCACGGGCTTCATCTCATACTTTTATTTCCCACTATAAGTTGGATCTTGCATCTAGGGTAGAGCATCCTTTGGCGCGGTGCTCGGAATATCCTTCCATGATGGAAGATTCAGGTAGCTGGGGACTCTGTCCCACAGGTTGCAGACAAATGAATATCCTACTTCAGATTTAGAAGTTATGTACTCACCATAACGTTCCATCTGAGTAGGTGTATTCATTTGTCTGCAACCATCCCGCCCTCCTATCCCCCTGGCCTTTCAGTTTCCTGCATATTCTATGTTACCCTTTTTAGGGTGTTGTTGCTTTGGCAAACTCGATCTGAGGTCATGAGGGTAGAGCAGGGCATTATGGGTGAGGGGAGGAGCTGAGAGCTTGGATCCATAGCTGGAAAACCATGCCGGTTCGGATCCGATATCGGATCCATAACCCACAGGTTGCAGACAAATGAATACACCTACTCAGATGGAACGTTATGGTGAGTACATAACTTCTAATTAATGGCAATCATTAGAATTCTGAGGCAAGAACTAAATAGACCACAGCATACAAAATGCAATGAAAATAGCAAAAATAAAACTCTCAAAGGCACAAACAGCAAATACTCTGATACAAAGAAATACCTAAAAAGGCATAAGGGTGGTTGAGACCACAGCTCGTATTTATACACAACTTTTTACATATAAACTCACCTCTCCTCTAACCTTAACCCCTCATTTCAAATTCTCAGTTTTCTGGAAGAAAAAAAATATTCTGCTTTTCGTAGATCAACATGACAGTGGGTTGGAAAAGTATGGACAAATACCCTTGGTGGCCTTCACACATTTGCTGCATATTTAGAAAAATGGGGGATATTTATTTTTGTTGACCAGTTGATTCCAATTACGCTAATGCCCTCTTATTTAGGGGAGAATACTAGGGGAAATTAGGCCACGATATTGGGGAACTTCCTCTACTCTTTTCAATAGGTACCAATAGGATCTTTTACACTGAAGTGAGCTACCACCGACTTATGTTGGCAGAATCTTGGTTTAATGTCTCATCCTTTACAGGTTCATAGATTACTACTAGGCTAACTGCACTTGTGGGCCAATTTAAGCCTAGCCAATTACCCCATCTAAGAATCAAACCCTGAACTTTGTGTCTGTAAGGTAAATACCTTAACCGTTATGCCAACCTCCCACCATTAGTGTCAGCAATCTTAATTGCCTGATGTGGGAACTGAACCCACAGCCTTCTACACCAAAGTCAAGTGCGCTGCCTGTTACACCTCTTACAAGTGGCATTACCATGGTTAGATGCACTGGAGATGCGAACACAATAGAACATATCATATCATGTACCCAGTATCCTAGTTTTTCTCCAATCAGAAATTACTGCTAACTCAGTACCACACGGTATTCTGCTGCTGATATTAGTGAGCAAACTGCTTTACCTACACATAACACCGCCAGCCAAAGTCCAAAAATACCCCCACACAATGTAACAAACCAGGAAGGCCAAGAGGCAATCATAACAAAAGTAATCTAACTTCAAAAGCTGGATGGCAACTGATGATGATTCGCGGTACGCTTTTTAAAGGGAAAAAAATCAGTACTGTGTCCTGACTCACAAACTACTTAAGCACTTTTCATGGACTGCTGTTAAGCTTAACATCATTCAACACCTGTCTAAGCTCACAGTGTTTAGCACTTTAGAAGTACCCCCCCGCAGTAATTACTCCCAACTGCAAATAATAATCAATCTATTATGCACTGTTGAACCATTTTTTTGAACAAATATTTATGAGTGCACTGTTGCCAGTAACAGACTGTGTTACTTAAGTACCTCTTTATACTGAGCTTTACTGTTAGCATTTCTACAAAATTACCAAATTTATACGTGTGCCTCTCAAAGCACTATTTTTCAACAGACTTCTTTCTTTAAGTGCATCTTTAAAAAAAAAAAAAAGAAGAAAACCCAGTTAAGTGGTATTTTTGAGCACTTCTGCTTCCGTTACCCCCAGTGCCCACAATTCATCCCTAGGTCAAGCTATTCTTCTTGTAGTGCTGAATACATCACATGTATAACAAGGTGGCATCACTACTCCATATGGTACATGTCTATATTCACTTTATAATGTTGGTCACCACAAACTACTTTACATTAACGCTGCTCCTTTAATGTTTACCTCAAGAATCTACCTTAAAGTAATAGGCCAGGGATGACTTTACTTCACACTTTACCTCTTCTCTCCATCTTTACAGTTTGGGCAGGTACAGGCCATACGCCGTCGCTTCTCTCCTGGCTGTGGCTGTATTTCCCCAGTAAGTGCCTGCTCCATCTGTAGCTGGATCTGGGATGGATTCAGTCCACTGATTGACAGATTATTTCCAGAGATTCCCTGTATTGTCAACTGCTGCTGTCCTGTTGAAATGGGAGAAATTAGAGGTCATCTAATGTAGCCAAAAGCTCCTCATAAAACCTGGAACTCACTCAAACGTTAGTGAAACTGCAAAAACAGCACGTCTACATAAAAATGATAAAACAATACTGGTTCCTAAAGGTTTTGAGAAGTTAAGAAAAATTCCCATTTCATGTGTGTTATGAGAGATCCCAGATGACAATACATATTAAAGTGATTGTTTAGTCAATTACATGTTGGTAATTTATCTAACAAAGAAACAAAATACATTCTGTATCTTAAAATGTAAAGCATGATTTTTTTAAATACAAAAACAAACAAAAAAAAAATCCATATAAATGAAAGTCATCATTCAGCAGCTAGCCGCATTCTGAAAAAGTTCTGCACTTAATTACTCCATTTCTGCTTCAAATTTAACCCTTTGTTCAAGGACGACAATATTTGAATTCTGATTAACTTCTACCCATATACAAAATGAAATATTCAAACTGCACTGCCTCACTACTATACAAACCAGCTGTCCTGAACCTCCCCAACCATGGCTTTTTCTAATTTTCTGCAAAACCAAACATATAAATACACTGTGTTCATACTAAAAAAAAAAAAATGCAAAGACGGTATTTCAATCATTCTTGTTATCAACCACAAACATGCTCTCCTATATATATGTATGCGTGTGTGTGTGTGTGTGTGTGTGTGTGTGTGTGTGTGTGTGTGTGTGTGTATATATATATATATATATATATATATATATATATATATATATATATATATATGTCATATTCCTAAATGTCCTTCCAACACAAACATTCTGCCTGCAAGCAAGAACTTACACAGTCAAGTACACCACAGAAGCTTGTGACTTTTACCAAGACAAGAATGTACACAACTGTGTTTTCGTTACTGAAGTTACACATACAGTAAGTTTCTTCTTTTCTTGTGTTCTCTTCCAACATCCAGAATATTTGCTGGTTGTCTCACTCTTATCTACACTCCAGAAGGCAAGAACTTTGATAATGCAGCAAGTATTCTCCAAGCAACAGCCTAATGTATGAAACTCAATTCCAGCAAATATTCTGACTATCAATTTATGTAATGCTTCATTCTTCCATCATAAAGCACCTGCTAGATGTGCCCGCTTCAGCTCCTCACATTATGTACAACCCTTACAGCTGCATTACTAACCTTTGGTCATCGCAATTAACCACTAAATGACATATGACCATAGTTAGGACAGCTTAACATTCATGTAAGCTTTCCCTTTGGAAAAGATCATTTTTTGTCACAAGTATTTCTCTGCAAAAAGTACAGTTGTGCAAAAACTTACCCGTAATAGCAGATGTCCTACTGATTACTGCTGCAGTACTCTAATACATCTGTGTTATCCTGCCAAGGGTAAACCTGACATTCAGTTGGGGGCGCCAAAGCTACATAACCTTCTTGATACACTACATCTGGCATATGACCCCAGCCTGGTGATATAGGGATACTTAAGTTTACACATAAGCATAGGATCCCCAGCAGAACTCTGGAGAAAGCCTGAGTGAAAAGTGAATGAAAATGGAAACACGTCCGGTAAGAGGGTGGGAAGTTAACTCCCAACCTCAGTCCACAAAGCTCAGGAAAGATGGGGGAAGGTGGGTGGGAAGCAATGATGCAACAGTGATCAGTGAAACATCTATTGCTATGGGAAGTTTTTACACAATTGTATTATGTCCTTCCTTAGATCACTGCTACAATATTCCAGTATGTGGGGGTGATCGTCAAAGGTAAAAGAAAGATGCATGACAGGGTACAGGGGTGCAGTTTACTAGTCCTAAGAGAGCCGATCTAGCAAAGGTGGTCTTAGATGTGGCAAATGCATCTATTCTGTAATGCTTGGTGAAAGCATGTACACAGGTCCAGGTGGCAGCCTCCAGGCTGGACCTAAAATCAATGCCTTCGAAGAAACACCAGACAAGTAGACTGCTTGAGAGGAGTGGGCCTTCACTGGTTGGCAGGATCTTACCATGGAAGGTATAGCAGAAACAAATGGATACTGAAATCCAGTTGGCGAGTAGGCTTGGAAACTGGGCTTCCTACCTTACCCTCCTGGAAGGGAACAAAAAGTTGGTCAGATTTTCTACATGGTTTGTTTTTTTCTACGTAATATCTTAGCTGCTCATATACATGAGAGGGAGTCTCTCATTTCTGTTTTGGATTATGGAAAATGGTTGGCAAATGGATAGACTGATTCAAAGACAGGTCCATTTAATACTTTAGGCATAAAGTAGAGGTTTGCCATTAATGAAAGGTGAGGTTGACATATGGGCTTGCAGCTGAAACTCTAACATATGTAAGAGATATTCACAACATTGTTTTCCAGATACAGAATTTTAGTGACACTGAAGCTGCAAGTTCGAAAGGTGGAAAAATAAGTTTTTCCACAACAAAGTTCAGATCCCAGTAAGGAGGGATAACTCTTCTGGTTGGATTCAGGTGAAGAATGCCTTTTAAAAACTGATAAATCTCAATACTGGAAAGCAATAGTGGACTTAAAGGCAGGTGAGCAGAGACAGCAGACTGTTGACCAATGCTAACATGTATGACAGCATAATAGGTATACCCAACCAAAGAGGGGCCCACATTTTTCTTGTGACACCATACTAAAAAATCTTTTCCACTTGGAGACGAAAGATTTTCTATCAGTATGTTCCAGACTTACAAGCACTACAGCTGAGTGTGAGAAAGCTCTTAAAGATCCTCTGCTGAATGGAACGTTGATCAAGAGAACATAGAGAGGTAGACAATTTTTCAAAGATAGGAAATAGAGCCCACAGTAATAGACTCTCAGCTAATACCAAATGTAGTTATTACCCCCTTCACCTCTAACAACATAGCTATTCGGGGGGGTTATTTCCAAGAATTGGGGAATACTTTCAGTAGAGCAGAAGTTAAAAGAAGTTGTAGGGGAGAGACCCTATGTTGCCTATAAGAACAAGAACTCTGTAAAGCAATTATTATGCTACGAGAAAGACATACCACAAAAGGTACAGTCACATATGAAAGGTACACTTAGCTGCCAATGATGCAACTATTGTTCCTACATGGCTAATAGCAATATATTTATTCAGCCCACAACTGAGAGAATACGGGAGTTTACTCATTATGCTAATTGTAGTTTGAGAGAGTTAGTGTATCTGACACAATACACACGATGTCCAGCTTTTTATGTGGGCAAAACAAATAGGACACTGAGGGAGTAAGAGAACAGCTTTAACAAATTAATAAGGAGGATGAGAGTAATGCTCTACCAAGACACGTAAGTAATAATAGTTTAGACCATAAGTTTTCTTTTTTAGTATTTGAATTTACTACTAGGAGCTTTAAATTAGGTGACAAAGAACATCACTGAAAAGTGTGAGATTAGATGGATTATAAAATTTGGATTAAATGATAAAATAACACTAAAGCCTTTCTTGGCCGGTAGAGATTTGAAATACTGAAAATATTTAAGATAAAATATACACATTTTTCATATATGCCTTGTACTTGTTTTATAATGTTTTATTTAGTTAATGTTGTGTTTATTAATCTGCTTCTAGCTTGGGTAGCATATAGGAAAGTACAGTTGTGTACACTTACCATAAATGTAGATGTTCAAGTGTATTTGCAGTCATCGCACTTGGGTTATCCTGCCTGCAGGTAGCCTTCAGTCGGCCCGAATACCAGAGACTTAGTATTTCCTGTGTCGGTTGTTGTCACTCCAGGATTGACGTCAGGGGTATAAAAACAGGCAGCCGATGCCATTACATCAGTTTTTCTTGCCCCAAATGTCAGAAGCCCCCCAAATAGGGAGCTAAGTTATGGTGAGGAAAACACCACCGGTAAAAAGTAAATACCAAAATACCCCTGAAAGGGGTGAGTAACAGACCTAGAGAGGAGAGAGAGAGACAAGGGGGCTGGAGGGAAACCAGGACTGAAACAGTGAATACACTCAAACATCTACATTTATGGTAAGTGTACACAACTGTACTATGTTCTTCATGTTTCTCATTGCTGCAGTCATCACACTGGGGTAGATTCCCAAAGCTGAAGAAGGGTGGAGGCAGTCAAGTAGAGTTGGGGCTGGCTAGTATGCCTTGCAGGCATGCTGTTGCAAAATCTGCCCTGGATTTGGAAAAGATAGGCAGGTGGTAATGTTTGGTGAAGGTGTGTACAGAACTCCAGGTAGCAGCTTCCAGGATGTCCCTAGTAGGGACACCCCTGAGGAATGCTGTAGAGGTGGAAGTTGCCCTAATGGAGTGTGTTCTGACCCCCCGAGGAGTTGGTTTCCCATGGTGCTTGTAGCAAAAAATGGATGCAGAGTGCTATCCATTTGGAAATTGTTTGAAATGTCTTTGCCCTCTGCCCCTGGTGCAAAGCTGACTAGTACCTGGTCAGATTTCATGAAAGGCTTAGTCCTATCAAGGTAGAATTTGAACTGTTTGCGGACGTCCAAGGAGTGCAGGATCCTTTCCTCTTTATTTTGAGGATTAGGGAAGAAAGTTGGCAGCCACACTGGACACCACTTTAGGCATAAAGGAAGGGTTAATCCTGAGGGAAACCCTGTCAGCATGGAAAATAATGAAGGGTTCCACAGCCATAAGTGCTTGTAGCTCAGACACTCTTCTAGCTGAAGTGATGGACAGAAGCAAGGCTGTTTTCCAAGAGAGGAATTTTAACTCTGCTGATGCTGCAGGCTCAAAGGGGGGTAATGTGAGCTTTTCCAGTATAAAGTTAAGGTCCCAAGTAGGGGTGGGTGCTCTCCTAGGTGGCCTTAAGTTGTTTGCCCCTCTCAGGAACTGTTTGATAAGAGGGTGAAAGAAGAGAGGTGGCTCGGTGTTCTAATTAGCTGAAATGGCAGAGGCATGGATCTTAATGGAGGAGAAGGTTATGCCTCTGTGGAATAGATCTGCTAAGTAATCCAGGATTAGAGGCAGGGAGGGCAGAGTTGTGTCCTCTCCTTTAGACTGAATCCAGGAGCAGTACCTTTTCCACTTATCAGCATAGGATTTCCTTGTACTGGCTCTTCTGGCTTCAAGAATTACGTCCAGCACCTGCTTGCTTAGGCTGGTTACTGGGGAAGAGTTCAAGGAATAAGCCAGGCTGCAAGATTTAAGGTTTGCAGTTGTGGATGCAAGATCTGTCCCCCCTGCTGAGAGAGCAGGGATGGGTTCTGATGTACGTGCTAGGGTGGCACCGGTGAAAGGCGGAGCAGGAGTTGGTACCAATGCTGGCGTGGCCAGTCCGGGGCAATCAGAATCGTCCTTGGTCTGTCCGGTCTTATCTTGAGCAATACTCTTGAGAGAAAAGGCAGGGGGTAAAGGCATAGATTGAGATATTTTCCCACTGGAAGGATAGGGCATCCACTTTCTAGGCCCTGCTGTGAGGTGTCTTGGTGCAGAATTTGCTGAGCTGGTGATTGCAGGGGGAGGCAAAGAGATACACCTCTGGGGTCCACCATTTCTGAATCAGAAGGTTGAAGGTGCTGGGCTCTAGTTGCCACTCATGTGGGTCTAGGAGATTTCTGCTCAAGTTGTCTGCCAGTGAGTTTTGTTAGCCTGGCAGGAATTAAGCTTGCAGATGGACCTGCATGTCCAAGGCCATGTTCCACAGTGCCATGGCTAGCCTGCAAAGTGGGTAAGAGTGGGTTTCCCCTACTTGTTGATGACCCACATAACTGTGGTATTGTCTGTTTTTATTAGCAGGTATCCTGGTGAGAGTAGGGATCTGAAAGCTCTCAGAGCATGCTGTACAGCTAGTATCTCTTTTTGGTTGATGTGCAGATGAATTTCACTTGGGCTCCAGTGGCCCTGAATGCACTTGCCGTCCATGTGTGCCCCCCCCGGGATAGTCTGATGCATCTGTGATTAGGTCTGAGCGGCTTGGGGTTGAGGAAAGGGCAGTCCCTCGATGTGGTTGCATGCTGCTGCCCACCAAAGAAACTCTGTCCTTAGACAGGGTATTATAGGAATGATAGTACTTTGGTATTCGGGCCGACCGAGGACAGCGGACTACCCATAAGTAAGGACTGCAGCAATGTGAGATGAAGAACATTGATAGTTTCCAGGTCCTGAGCATGTTGGCACCAAAGACTTTTTATGTACCACTGAAGTTTACTCATATGCAGTCTGGCATGCGGAATTAGTAGGATGCATGAGGCTATGAACCCTAGGGCCTGCAGGATTTACCTTGCAGATAGCTGGGTTCGGGTGGCCATTTGAGTAAAATAGTCCGACAGATAGGCTTGTTTTTCTGGAGTGAGGAATGCAATCTGGGATGCTGTGTCCAAGCTTGCTCCCAGGAATACAATCTTTTGGCTGGGGACTAGTTTTGATTTCTTTTCATTGATGGTGTACCCCAGGGAGGTTAGAAGGTTTTTTACAAATGTCAGGTGCTGCAACAGCATTTCCTGTCTGCCTGAATCAGGCAGTTGTCCAAGTACGGGTAAATATGAATATTTATCTGTCTGCAGTAAGCAATGTCAGGAGCCAGGCATTTTGTGAAAACTCTGGGAGCAGTGGACAAGCCAAAGGGAAGTGCAGAGAACTGATAATGCATAGATCCTGCCCTGAAGTGCAGATATTTCCTGCAGGACTCCCTTACAGGGATGTGCAGATAGGCTTCTTTAAAGTCTAGGGTGACTAACCATGCATCTTTGGCTAGCATAGGTAGAAGCTGCTGCAAGGTGAGCATTTTGAATTTTGGTACCACCAGGAAGGTGTTAAGAATCGAAAGATCTAGGATTGGGCACCAAGTGCCATCTTTTCTGGGTACCAGGAAAAGTCTGGAATAGAATCCTTGACCTATCTGTTCTGCAGGAACAGGATGAATTGCCCTTACAGAGAGCAGGGATTGAACTTGGTTTTATGCCTCTGCCCACTGGTTTGGAGGAAGGCCTGGGAACCCTTTTGGGGTTGGCAGTGAGTGGAATTAAATTTGTACCCCTGGGATACAATGTTGAGGACCCATCGGTCTTTGGTGATGGAAATCCATTTTTTTGCATGAAGAGCAATTTTTCCTTCTACGGGCACAAGCAGTTGGGCAGAGGTGGGGAGTGGAGTTGAAAAGTCACTGGGAATTCTTTTCGTAAGGGGGTGGTTTAGCACTCCCTCCTTTAGAGGTGGAGGCACTACATTGCTTAGACCTCTGCATACCCTGAGACTGTAGTTTGGGGGGGGGTCTGTTTCCCCTGTGTCTAGTTTGAGATGGCCTTAAGGGGGCTGGAAAGGACTGTTTCGAGGGGCAATGCCTACTGAATCTAGGAGGCTGTACTTGCAGGAATTCTGACTGTCTGCATAGATTTAGCTTTTTCTTCCATCTTTTTAAGAACTTCTGCTGCTTTGGTGCCAAACAGCTTGTCTTTGTTCAAAGGCGCATCTAATAACTTTGATTTGACATTATCTGGCAAGGTCTGCTCCTTAAGCCAAGCATGCCTTCTCAGTACAGAACCAGTGACTGCTGACCTGCAAGATGCTTCTAGGGCGTCAAAGCCACACTGCAATATATGCTTGCCGACTTGGCTTGCAGAATGCATAAGCTCATGCAATTCTTAATTTTCTGCACAGTCTGTAAAGGTAGCTATTTTTTGTTTAATAAGTTCCATAACATGTTGTTGGTATTTCAGCAAGTGATACTGACAATTCAAAGCCCTAATGGCGAGCGTTGCAGAAGTATATACTTTCTTACCCCATCTTTCCTGAGTTCTAGAATCCTTGTCCGAAGGGGTGGGATTCTTAGCTGTGGCTGCTTTGATACCTTTAGACCCCTGGGAGATGACCTCTGGGTAAGCAGTAGGATTTCTGAAAAGGAATTTGAGAGAGTCAGGTGCTCTGTAGTACCTGCCTGGTTTCCTAGAAGCAGGGGGTAAAGTATCAGGAGTTAAATTGGATTCCATAAAGACATCATCCACAACATCCAAGACTGAGGGTATTTGCTAAAGGCCTATGTTGTGGCAAATCTAGAAATTCTCTGTCTCTCTTTTTGGACTGAGGATAGTCTTGGCATTCCCAGTGGAAATGCTCTCAAAGTATGCAAGGTTTCACCAAAAGAAAACTCCTCTGGAGGAGAAGCCGAGGGAATGGATTCCTCTGCATCTGAATCCTCATAAGCAGATAAGGGTATGTCTTCATAATCAGATACCTCAGAGTCGTCGGACTCTTGTCTGTTGAAGCTGCTGGGGACAGGTCTCTTTCTCTTAGCAGGGGAATGCTAACTTCCGCTAATCAGCATAATAAGGTCTTCTGCCATTTTAAGCATCTGATGCTGTGGCAAGGGAGCAGGTGCATGCGCTTTGGTCATTTTTTTAGGCGTAGCGTGTACTCTTGGCCTTAGAAATTTGGTAGTTTTAGAACTGGACACATGAAAGAAGTCATCGGTTTGTGTCGAGCATCGGTATTGTGATGAACTTCCTCAGAAGCTGGTGCCTGCTCAGCGGCTCTGGACACATCCAAGGTAGAGACATCCACAGATTCCATAGTTGAAGAGTCTCGCGACATACCGGACTCCAAACAGGTCTCGGTAGAGGCCTGCAAATCCACTGAAGCAGGTATTAGGGGCGCAAAAGCACCTCACTGAGTACTGGCGAACTGGTGACTAGCTTAATGGAAGCATCGTCAGCAGCTTTGGACCTGTGCAGTCTGTCTCTGTCTTTATCCTTACGTTTTTTTGAAAGATCGGTAGTCGGATGGCTTGCCGAAGCCATTTCGGAATATGGAGACTGAGAATGAAAGAATTTAGCAACAAAAATGGCCCGACGACAAATATTTCGGGCATTGAACAAGGCACAAAACCGACAGTGAGGTACGTCGTAGTCTGGGCCTAAACAGATGATGCAGTAAGAATGGAAATTTCAGTGTGGTATTTGCTTTCCACAGGCAAGACAATTGTTAACTTTTTCTGCCATCAGTTAGAGCAAGAAAAAAGTGTCTGCAACGGGGTACTTCGCTTTAGAAGATTTCAGGATAATTCAATTCGGAAATGAAAACTCAGGTAGCGGCCGGCCGGCAATCGTGCAAACTGCTTCTGCTTTGGGATCCTCGGCAAGAAAGACTGATGTAATGGCGTTGGCTGCCTGTTTTTATACCCCTGACGACAGTCCTGGAGAGACAGCAACTGACGCAGAAATACTAAGTCTATGGTATTCAGGGCGACTGAGGGCTTCCTGCAGGCAGATAACCAAAGTGTGTTGACTGTAACAGTAAAACACGAAGAACATCTTGCTGTTTTTAGTTTTATAAATGAATTGCTGGTATCCTATAAAGACACAGTATTTTAGTGCCATCTGCTGATTGCAGCAGTGCATAGTTCCATACATATTTTTAGGTCAATCTTCTGTGAAAGGACATTTTTTTTATCATGTGGTCACTAGATGGCAGTATTGCTGTATTTTTATGTTTATAACTTAGATGCTCTTTCATGAAAAAATGCTCCTAACTTGAATTTTGTATAGAATTACTTTATGAGTTTTGCAATTGCTGAATATTAACAGTCTATAGGAATTTTTTTAATAAGATGATTTAGTTGCTTTACAGTGTACTCACAAGATTAGTGCTTGATTAGATCTTTTAGCCAACTGGCTGATCGTTAATTGCTTGGTGATGTTTTGAATTTTTACTTTAAATATATGCCTGGATTTCTTAAATATATGCCTGGATTTCTTTTTGGCTTGAAGTCTGATGGAAGTGCCTGTTAGGATGCGAAGGTTAGTTTAATTAAAACCCGTTTGCACCTAAGCAGTGTGTGCTGCCTCCCATTTTTTGTGATATTTCTCTGATTTTACTGACAAGTGCTTTATCCATTGATACACATCATTTGTTTTACAACTGATGAAAACTGGTGTGTGAACAGAAGTTTCTATCACCCAGAAAGCCAGGTTGATAGCCTGATGGTTTGTGTAAATCACAGAACCCTTGTTCTGTAAGAGTCCACTCTGTGGGGTAACGTGAAGTAATTGCCCCTGGCCAGATGGAGTAGAAGGGTTGCCCAATGCTGCCTGGGTCAAAAGGAAGTCAACAGCAAGATTTGTTTGTCCCTCTTGAACTTCAGGATTACCTTTGAAATCAGAGGGAAGGCATATAGGAACCCCCCCCCCCCCTGTAGAAGGCCACTGCATCTATTCTCCAGGCCTGGTGTCAGTGTCTGGTTGGAGACGAAAACAGCTACCTGAGGCATACCCCTTTTGTGGACTATACCCCCAGAAAGACCTCTCTGTGCAACTTCCATTTGTGGGGTCTTCTCTATATCCGCTGAGGTTGTCTGCATGGACACTGTCCTAAACTAACTGTAAGGACAAGTTTCTTTCCATGGCCATGTCCCATGCCATCAGAATTAGCCCACGCAGCTGGCAAGATGTGGTGCCTCCCTGTCTGTTGATGTACCATATGACAGAGCACCTGTAGGGCCTGGATAAGGGCTTTCATCTCCTTGACACTGATGTGTTTCTCGTGTTTTCTGGTTAACCACTGTACCAGAACTGTTGGGAAGCCTGTTCACGGCCCACAGAACAGGCTACACAAGTCTGAGTATAGGCACTGGGTGAGTGCAGATGGTAGGAAGGGAACTCTTGCATTGAGTTTCACTTGAGATAACCACCACTGAAGCTCCCAATTTAGAAAGGACAAGAGAGGGACTTGGAAGTCCAGGGGGTATCAGTGCCAAGACCCAAGTGACTTCAAGTACCACTGAATCTTCATCTGCAATTTGGCATAAGGCAACATCAGAATTGTGGCTGCCAAGCATCCTAGGGCTCTCTTGCTGAGGTCATAGACAGGGGGAGCAAGGAATGGAAGCAAGTGGTATGAGGAGGAAGACTGCAACTGACTATATTCAGCCTGCAACCTAGGAAGTCTATTTCCTTGGAGGGACTCAAGGAAGATCTCCTGAGATTGATAGCAAATCCCAGTCTTTCCAAAAGAAACACTGAATTTGAGATGTAACACCACAGTTTCTTTGGATGAACCCTGAATAAGGCGGTCTATACAGGGAAGATTTGTATACCCTGGGTTCTGCAGAAGACAACAGCCAGAGCTAGGAAGTTTGTGAAGATTCTGGGAGCTGCAGACATATCAAAAGGTAAAGCTGAAAACTAAAAGTGTGACGAAGAGATTGAAAACCTGGGAAATTTCTTTCGGGCAGAGTGTACAGAGATGTACAGGTATGCATCCTTCAAATCTATGGAGATTAAAAAATGCTGAGTAAGGATAAGGGGAAGCACAGTCTGGACAGAAAGCATCTTGAAGGTTGGAACTTCCAAAAATGGGCCAAGATAAGAAACTCTATGATGGGCTTTTATGTTCCATTTTTTCCAGGGGACCGGAATAGTGTTGAGTAGAAACCTTATTCCTGGGTCTGTGGAGGAACTGAGTCTATAGTTCCCTTGGAGAGTAGTTTCTGAACCAAGGGAGGAGGAGGAGACTGATTTGTAGGAAGGGAAGGAATTCTTCTCAGTGATGCAAGCTGTTTCCAAGGCATTCTGTAACTGTTTTGTATGAAGGGTAAGATCCATTTGTTTGAAGGAATGCATTTCCAGGCTGGGAGGGACAGAGAACGCCTTTGGGAAAGAGAAATATGGGGACTTGCGTACAGTATGCAGAGGTACTTTAAAATGTGATGTGAGGAAGAAGTCTTGTCAGGGACTTCTGTTAATGCCAGTGATGTCAAAATAGGAAAGTACTTTTTTACCTAGTAATATAGGTGGGGTTTTTACTGTAATAAGATAAAACACTACACATACGCAGTATAATGCTGTGATCTTGGACTGCCAAGGGAAGGAAAAGGTGGAAATGAACCAATGTGTGCATTAAATTATGGTGGTACCCTTGGTGTTACGCATGCAGGTAGAACTATACACTAAAATCATGTATAATCCATCCAAATCCCAAAAAAGTGAAAAGATGGCAACTGCAACAACCAATATTAGACAGACTACTCCACTCTGAATATTAAACGTTTGATCAGTGTAAGCGCTTTCACAACAAAAGTTACTTCATCAGACGGATAAAGACAAACATATGAACATATATATATATATATATATATATATATATATATATATACACACACACACACACACACAAAGACATTCAAACAGACCAATCATATTCCACATATTTTCCTCCATTTTTTAAACGACAAATCAATTACGATTTAAAGAAACAATTGTTAAAACATCACAGTGTCACATAGTAAAAAGTATACATCAATAAAAAGCATTAATGACATATTATATGGCATGACATGAAATGTTACACCTAAACATCACACTAAACCCATCCTAACATGTAAAATGTTTTATAAAGTATAGCCCACATAATACCTATACAAATTAACTCAATGTTTAATTCTCCTTCCCTTAATACTGGTTTCAGGGGAACCATGTCATTCAGTCCAGAGCTCCTATGTGCTCCCAGACGCAAGATCCATCTCAGCTCATAGGTTTCAGTTATATATTGGTTAAATCCCCTATTCTTGGACTATCCTGTATAACTTGCAGAACATGGAACAAACTGGTGACTCTCACTTTCAGCCAATATATGTTTTGCTACAGCACTATACTCCTGCTTGGTCCTTGCACAGTAGTCATGATCCCTAATCCTTTCTCTTAACCTACGGTTAGTAATGCCTACATAAAACTTGAAACAAATAGTAGGCAATATACACTAGATTTTTAGTGTTATAATCGGCACTATACCTCAAGTGCCATAAATACCCGGTATCAGGGTGTCTAAAGTATCTGGACTCATCTATAAATGTGCAATAATTACATTTCCCACAAGCATGTGTGCCTAAGTTCTCATCTACCTTAGGTGCAAACATCCTTGGGTAGCATAACTGCTGCTTCAGGTTTAGACTGTTCTTACATACATATCTAGGTCTAATACAGTACAGTTTTGTACCTACCATAAATGTAGATGTCCGATAGGTATGCATCTGCAGTCCTTACATATGGGTTGTCCTGCCTCAGGCAGCCCTTCGGTCGGCCGGATTCCAAAGTCTGGGTCCGGCGTCGGCTGATGTCACCCTCTCCCCGACGTCAGAGCGCCTGGGGTATAAAAGCGTCAGCCGACGCCATCTTCCTCAGTTTTTCTTGCCCCAGATGCCAGGTGCCCTCTAAGGAAGGCTAAATTTGGAGAGATGCAAAAAATTCCAAACATGCACAGTAATATAAAACAAATACACCATAACAGATAACCCCAGCTAGCTATAAGAGGGATAAGTACCCAGGAAATACCACAGAGGGGAAGGAGGGAGGGTAAACCTGACTGCAGATGCATACCTATCGGACATCTACATTTATGGTAGGTACAAAACTGTACTATGTCCTTCAAGGATGCATCTGCAGTCCTTACATATGGGTAGAATACCATAGCCAAGCTGGGGGGTGGTAGGATCTAAGAAAGGGATGGTGTAGCTAAAATGCCCTGCAGGACTGCCGTAGCAAAGCCTGCTCTGGATCTGGAATATAAGGGTAAGTTGTAATGCTTGGAAAATGTATGCACGGAGCTCCATGTAGCAGCTTCTAAAATGTCCTTGGTAGCCACCCCTCTTAAGAAGGCTGTGGAGGTGGCTGTGGCTCTGGTGGAATGAGGTCTAATGTTAGCTGGCACAGTTTTGCCATGAAAAGAGTAACAGAATCGAATGCAATTCCCTATCCATTTTGAAATTGTCTGTTTGGAAATTGCTTTGCCTTGTACACCAGCAGCATATGCTACAAATAGCTGGTCAGTTTTTCTGTAAGTCTTAGTTCTGTCCAAGTAGTAGCACAACTGTCTGTGAATGTCCAGGGTATGCAGAAGTTTCTCCCCTTTGTTTTGTGGATTTGGAAAGAAGGTAGGCAGGTGAATAGCTTGGTTCAGTGAGACCCTGGATACCACCTTTGGCATGAATGAAGGACTGGTTCTCAGTGAGACTCTGTCCTGATGAAAAATAAGAAATGGTTGTACTGCCATGAGGGCCTGCAACTCAGATACTCTTCTTGCTGAGGTTATGGCCAGAAGGAAGGCAGTCTTCCAAGACAGGAACTGTAGTTCTGAAGATGCTGCTGGTTCAAAGGGAGGTAGAGTTAATTTTTCCAACATGAAGTTAAGGTCCCATGTAGGCACTGGTGGTTTTCTTGGAGGATTGATGTTTTTAATTCCCCTTAGAAACTGCCTTAGGAGAGGATGAGAGAAGACAGGTGGATCAGTATTGTATTCTGCTGAAATTGCTGAAGCATGAATTTTTATGGAAGAGTAAGAAAGGCCATTGTGGAGCATTTCTGCCAAGTACTCCAGGATATGTGCCAAGTTCATCACTGTCGCATCTAGGCCCTTTAAGGTGCACCAAGTGCGAAATCTTTTCCATTTTGCTGAATATGCCTTTCTTGTGGAAGGCCGGCGAGCTTCCATGATGATGTCCTTCACTGTCTTGGATAGCTTATCCTGGTGAGGAGTCAAGGTATTCTCCAGGCTGTCAGCTGCAAGGTTTTCAGGCTGGAGTGCAGAGTTTTGCAATTGTGTTGTGTCACAAGAAATGGCCATAGTGGTAGAGGCCACGGTTTTGTGCGTGACATGCTCCTTAACAGTGGGTACCAGTGCTGTCTGGGCCAGTCCGGAGCTATCAGAATCACTTTGGGCTGCTCCGTCCTGACCTTCAGTAAGACCTTGGTCATTAATGGAAGAGGTGGGAATGCATACACTGTTAGAGTATTCCAGCTGAAAGAGAGGGCGTCCACTTTCCATGCTTGTGGGTGGTATGTCCTTGAACAGAATTTCTTCAGCTGATGGTTGTGGTGGGAGGCAGAAAGATCTATGTCCGGCCTCCCCCATGATTGTGTTATCTGAAGGAAAATGTCTGGGTGCAGCATCCATTCGTGTGGATCCATGATATTTCTGCTCAGGCTGTCCGCCAGTATGTTGTCTTTTCCTGGCACAAACTGGGATTGCAGCTCTATATTGATTTTTAGGGAAAGTTCCCAAAGATTCCTTGCCAGCCTGCAAAGAGGGTAGGAATGGGTACCTCCTTGCTTGTTTATGTACCACATAACTGTGGTATTGTCTGTCCTTATTAGCAGGTGTCCTTGATGCAGAAAATGTTTGAAGGCCTCGATTGCATGTATCGCCGCCTGCATGTATCGCCACCAGTATTTCCTTTTGGTTTATGTGCATGCGCAATTCTTTCTGTGACCATAGTCCTTGAATGCATCTGCCCTCCATGTGTGCTCCCCAACCATGGTCTGAAGCATCCGTTGTAATGGTTTGGCTGATTATTGGTTTGCTGAATGGCAGACCCCTGTTTGACTGGCTTGCTTGAGCCCACCACAGAAATTCCTTTTGAAGGCATGGAATGAGAGGTATCAAAGCTTCTAGGCTGTGACTGTGCTGACACCATAAACTCCTTAGGTACCACTGTAGTTTCCTCATATGTAGCCTTGCTTGTGGAATCAGAAGAATGCAAGATGCCATGTAACCCAGGGCCTGCAGGATTTTCCTTGCAGTCAGCTGAGTTTGTTTTGTCAGATTTTTGAAATAATCCGGTAGTTCTCTGTTTTTCTTCCGTGAGAAAAGCCATTTGGGTGGTTGTATCTAGTTTCGCACCCAGAAAAATTATCCTTTGGGATGGAACTAGTCTTGATTTGTGAATGTTGACTGTATATCTCAAAGCCTGAAGTAGGCGGATGGCATAATTCAAGTGTTTTACCAAAGTTTGTCGGCTGTCCGCTTGTATAAGGCAGTCGTCCAGGTATGGGTATGTTTGAATCCCCAGAAGTCTGCAGTGTGCAATTACTGATGCCAGGCATTTCGTGAATACTCTTGGTGCAGTAGATAAGCCAAAGGGCAATGCTGAGAATTGATAATGCTCTGAACCTGCAAGAAATCTGAGGTGTCTTCTGCAACTTTGTCTGATAGGGACATGCAGGTATGCCTCCTTGAGGTCTAGAGTTACCAGCCAAGACCCCTTGCCCAGCATGGGTAGGAGTTGCTGTAGGGTCAGCATTTTGAATTTTGGCACAATGAGATAAGTATTCAGTGCGGACAAGTCGAGAATAGGCCTCCATTGTTTTTCTTTTCTTGGGACAAGGAATAGTCTGGAATAAAATCCTTGGCCTTGTTCTGTGAGAGGAACCTTTTCTATAGCTTTCATTTGCAATAGGTTGGAAATTTGTTTTAAAGCCTCTGCCCTTTGATTCGGTGGCAGGTTTGGCATGCCTTTTCTTTTTGGTAATGTATGAAAATGGAGCCTGTATCCTTTGTCTATTATTTGTAGTGTCCATTTGTCCCTTGTAATACTGTGCCAATTTTTTGAGAATAAAGATAGCTTTCCGCCCAAAGGTGCTTCCAATTGAGCCCTGGTTGGCGGGTCAAGGTAAAGTCATTGAGTCTGTCCTTGTGCAGCAGTTGTAGGTCCTGCACTACCTCTCTGGTTAGGAGGCTGCCATTGACGTCCTCTGTAGGAGCCTCTAGCTTGCCCTCTACCTCTGGCACGCCTGTTCTTGCCTCTTTGAAATCTCTCTGTGTCCGGAAAGGACCAATTCTTAGAGGGCCAATTTCTGCTGAATCTTGGTGGTTGGACCTGGAGAAAATCTTTGACTGTTTGTACAGATTTAGCCTTTTCCTCAAATTTCTTTAAGACCTCCTGAGCAGTGGAGCCAAATAACTTTTGCTTTTCCAGTGGCGCATCCAGAAGCTTTGCTTTAACATGATCTGGCAGAGTTTGTTCCTTCAGCCAAGCATGCCTACACGTATGACTGCACCTGTCATTGCTGACCTACATGAAGCTTCCAATGCATCATAACTACACTGCAAGAAATGGTTGCTAACCTGTTGGGAGTTATGTACCAGATCCTGAAGTGACTTGCGATCTAGGGGTTCAGGTGAAGACAGTTTTTTATGCAATTCATCTAACAAATACTCTTGGTACTGTATCATATGGAATTGACAATTTAATGCCCTCATAGAAAGAGTGGAAGAAGTATACACTTTTTTACCCCATCTCTCTAAAGCCCTGGACTCCCTTTCAGAGGAGAGAGGATTTTTAGTAGTGGCAGATGCAACCCCTTTAGGGCCCTGGGAAATAGTTTCAGGGTCAGCAGAGTGGGCCTTATAAAGGAAATGATGCGAGTCCGGGACCCTGTAGTACCTATCGGGTTTGACAGGAGCCGGAGGAAGGGAGTCAGGGGTAGTGCTAGACTCAGAGTACACATCATCAATGACATTCAAAACAGGAGGAATAGCCAAAGGTCTATGCTGAGGTAAATGCAAAAAAGTCCTTAATCTCTTCCTGGAATCAGAGAATTCCTGGCCCTGCCATTTGAAATGCTCTCTCATGGAGTGAAGGGTCTCACCAAAGGACAGCTCTTCAGGAGGGGAGGCAGAGGGAATAGATTCCTCTGCATCAGAATCCTCGTAGGCCATAAAGGCCTCCTCCTGGTAGTCTGAAAGAGCAGAGCCATCTGAGGCCTCATCAGAGGACTGGGGATCAGTGGGCTCAACCCTGGGCCTTTTGTCTAGAGGAGGTTGAGAGCCCCTGTCCGGATGTGGCTGAGAGCCCCTAATTAAGGAAATAAGGTCCTCAGCTAAACTTAAAATCTGTGAACCTGTAGTGGATCCCTGAGGAATAGCCTTGGGAGGCAGAGATTTTGGCTGTTTAGCAGCTTTAGCCCTTGTGAATGCCTTAATGGACATGGACGCAGGAGGCCTGGCTGCTCCACGTGCTGGCGTAATTTTGTCTAGGGAAATGGTGTCGGACGTTTCCGGAACACCGGTTTCTGAGGGAAATTCTATAACCGACTCAGAAGAGGCCTCCGGGGCCGAGGTTGTCAGTTGTGCGGTTTCAACGGTCGGAAGTACCAAGGACTCGGTTTCAGCCGAGACCGAGACACTCGCGGTAGGCCTAGGCGTGGTTTCAGCCAAAACCACGGTCTGCGTGTGTTGGTCCTTGTCCTTCCGTTTTTTGGTTAAATGAGAAGTCGGTGCCTCCGACGGCATACTGTAACGTAACTAGCCCCAAAAAATTCCTCTGCAAACTCCGCCTGACGCCTAAGAGTGCGTCGGTTGAAGGAGGCACAGGCTATACAGGCCGAGACGTGGTCTGGGCCTAGGCAGTAAGAATGGAAATCCTTATGAGGTATTTGTTTCCCCACAAGTTAAGCAATTATTAACTTTAAGCGTTTGATCTGACATCGGCTGAGGCAAGAAAGAGTCCCCAACGGGGTACTTAGCTTTTGAAGTCTTCGGTAGCTGAAGTTACAGGAGCTGGCCGACCGGCACTTGCGAACTGCTTCTGCTTCGGGCACCACGCGGCAAGAAAGACTGAGGAAGATGGTGTCGGCTGACGCTTTTATACCCCAGGCGCTCTGACGTCGGAGAGAGGGCGACATCAGCCGACGCCGGACCCAGACTTTGGAATCCGGCCATCCGAAGGGCTGCCTGAGGCAGGACAACCCATATGTAAGGACTGCAGATGCATCCTTGAAGGACATCCACTATCCCTGCAGTTTCATCATTCGTTAATGGAATATGCCAACTTCTGTTAATAACTTGCTTCACGGACTGTATGTCCTGGGCATAGGGTAACATAGCTGGAATGGTGGTATTGCCAGCAGATTTCCTGTTCCTTCTGTTACCTCCTCCTAATAAGTAGGGCTTGCCTCTTCATTCCCTTTCACTTTTTACCCCTGCACAAGCACGCATGACCTCCTTATTAGAATAGCCTCTATTAATGGAGGCTGTCTTTAAATAACCCAATGCTAATTCAAAGTCCTGACATAAGGAAGATAATCTAGACACCCTTAAGGCTTGTCCCTCAACAATGTTGGGAAATATATGTGGTGGATGCACACTACTTTGTTGCAGAAACGAAGGATGGTAACAATCTTTTCTGTGTATGCGAGTGTTCATATGTTTGTCTTTATGCGTCTGATGAAGTAACTTTTGTTATGAAAGCGCTTACGCTGATCAAACGTTTAATATTCAGAGTGGAGTTGTCTGTCTAATATTGGTTGTTACAGTTGCCTTCTTTTCACTTTTTTTGGGATTTGGTTGGATTTTACTTACTCACCCTGTTTTTTGGGACTTGTCCTTGGGACTGTTATCACATTTACTAAAATCATGTATAATGACAGTCCTCCAGCATTTGAGATTAGCTAATGTCATGCAACTGCAAAACCATCAGCTGATCTTTACCTACCAGTAGAGGTTTGGAGGTACAGAATTGTTTGCAGCTACATGCAATTAATCAAGAAATTACTGAACTATGAAATTTGAAACATCTGTATGGGGAACACGAAAATTAGTACTTAAAGAAGTAACAAGCAGTTCAGTGAAAATAAACGAAGTTTGAAACATTGAAGAGAATATGAGCAGATGCCTTCCTGTTAGGGTCAACCAAGTGAGTATAATTTACAACAATACAAAGTCTATCCATTTAGCCAGGGCACTCTTTCTTACGGCAAAAAAAAAAATCAGTTAACTAAGAGTATGCAAGTTCTTTTGCATATATGGGAGAGAAGCTCAGGCAGGAAAAAAATGGATTGTGTTAGTTTAAGAAGGAATAAAGGCTCTAACATGGATTTCAGCATGATTAAACCTAACTTTAGAATGGGTTATAGCTGCCTATCTGGGTCGTACGCCTACATACTTATGGGATGATTTCCTACAGATGTGTATGTTTGCTGCAAGTTAAAAGGGGTTGGGGGTTAAAATGAAAATGTACATTTTTTTTGTCTAAGTATTTTTATTGAAATAAAGTCTGGGAAATGTGAAACTGGTTCAAATAGAGACAACAAAATGGCATAGAAGGTCATCCTGCCAAATGTTAATGTGTAAGTTTCAAATTGGAAATTTATTCAAAAAAACTGTCATGCAGAATATGTGAAAAATAATATCAGCTTATCAGAAAAAAACCTGCCTTTATCAATCGTATGATGGAATGTGAATGGCACTGTAGTATGTACAAGAAGCGGGGAGCACTGAATCATATTAGGAAGTGTGGGGTACAAAAAGAAATGCCACAGAAGAGACACTTAGAAATGAGCCTGTGGATATGATTTCAGAAAGGTTACTCAAACTATCAATGTCGCAGGAAAAGAAGGGTAATAGTGACTGCGAGACAAAGCAATGATAGATTTCTGGTAATAAGGGGTTACTGGCAGGGAAGAAAGATTACATTGGTATGTCCTTATACTCCACCTAAAATTACTATTAAGGAGCTTAAAAGAATTATGGGAGAGGTAATTAGTTTCTAGCAGGGAATATTCACAGGTTTGTACTGGAACCTGAAACGAGAACGATGAAGGAAAAATGTAACAGTAGATTGCTGAAGAAATAAGAGAATATTTGGAATGGAAGATGTAAAATTACTAGCAATGAAACCAAACAAAATTTACATTATTATCCCCCAAGGCACAATAACTAGGTAAGACTGAAAAGAAAATATATTTCACAAGAGCATGGTCATTTAATTGTATGCTTTGAAACGCATCCGATAACTATTTCAGACCATACACAAAAGATGCTACAAAAGATGCTGGGTAATCAAGTAAAAAATGAGACTGAAGCTTTCTTGCTTGTCTGTTAAATAGAAATGAATTTAAGGAATAAGTAGTGGAAACAAATTTCTTCTGAAGAGACAGGAATAAAAAAAATGGTAGAAATGAGAGACAAAGCGATATGGGCAAGAAGTAACAGGAATTAATTAGAGAAATTCTCAAAGGCTGGAGTATTGCAGAAGGAGAATCTTGCAGAATAGGAGGAGCAGTTGTGGAGTGCTTAAGAGAAAATAAAGGGGGATTTGGATAATATGCAGGGGTTTAGATTAGCTGTTTTTAAGCAACTATTTTTGGATAACCTCAGAGTACGAAGGACAAAAAAAAGATAAGGAATGGGATGTTGCCAAACTTAGCCTATGACTAGAAAAATAACCAGAGACTATGAAGAGGTATTAAAGATATTTTAGAAATTCTAAGAAAATCTGTAAACAGCAGAGAAAAGGGAAAACCAAGAAAAGAAACAAATGGAAGTATTTATGGAAAACAAGTATGCCATGGCTACAGGACGATGAAACTCAAGAATTAGTAGTTAAGGTAAGAGGGGATGAAATAAAAGTGATGATGCATAATCAATCAACAGTGACATTTCCAGCAACGGAATGTATTGCTGTGGAATTCTGGAAGTTTGATGGGAAGAAAGTGATCAAGATTGGGAAGGTTTAACAAATTTTTAAAAGTAAACAGAACCAGCATCTTGGAAGAAAACCCTGGTGGCTATACTACCCAAAGAGGGCAAGCACCTTTTAAACAACTTCATATAGATTAATATCAATTTTGGACCATGACTATAAAGCGTTTAAGTCTACACTAGCTAAGAGAATGGATACGGTGCTGTCAAAACTTAAATATGAATGAAATGTGGATTTGTGGAGGGCAGGAAACATTTGACAATGACAACAAAGCAATGATGATCCAGATGGAAGCACAGTACGAAACCACCCTCCTAATATTGTTGGGTCATGACGATGAGAATGTATTCAACAGAGTGAGCTGGGATTTTATGAACAGGATAATTGCATCATTTGCAATTCCTGATGCAATGAGGGGGTTTACTGTGAAGATATTTATTTAAAATTGTTGACCGGGAGTGTCCGACTGGACGTGGGTCCATTTTCAGCGGAGGCCCGGGGAGAAAAGCTCCACAGTAAAATAAACAGACAGTAGTTACATTGGATTACATAGCGATTAACAATTTAACATAGAAATTACTTACAACATATTTACAGATGAAGAACATAGTACATCAGTAGACAACTAGAATCTTTATCTGTGAAGTACATAACAGGCATTAACAAATGTAACAATGAGAAGTTCCTGCTGTATAAGTACTAGGCTTATGAGCATCTGAGCTTGCTATCATCAAGGTAGTTAGTGGAGGTGAAAGAAAGGTAGAAGTTGGATGGGGTGGATGATATTAGAGTGGGAGTTGCAAGGGCATAGCCAGCATGTTTTTAGGTGTGCTTTTAATACAGTTCACACAAAGGAACCAGGCAGGGGTATCCTCTTTCTCTTTTATTATTTACCTTAAACTTAGAGCTATTGGCAATAAAAGGGAATTTGCAAATTCAAGAGTATAAATGATAATGTACTCAAGAAGAAAAATAGCCTTACTTAATATTCTGTAATGGATACATTCAGAAAAGGATATTGCAGTGCTGTACAACACTGAAACAATTTCAGGGTTTTTTTCAGGATATAAAATAAAGACAGTACAAAGGCTACAGAGATAAACTAGACTCCCACTCATAAATTACAAATAATTAAGTAATTTGATGAAATGATTAAAAAAGATTCCAATATGGCAACTAAGGATGTGCAGGACAAGACTAAACAAAAGGTAATACAAACAATGAGAAGTTGGACACGACTGACTATGGATATGGAAAGTAAGGTACAAGCAGTGACAACTCCGATGTACAGTAACAATTCCATATCCCATCAACTCCCCTAACTCTTTCACCATAGCACCGATTCAGTATAACTACATGAAAATGCTTCTTACAAAGCTTAAACCTTCATCTCCTGCTGCTACCCATCTCCCAAATGAATACCTAAAGCTAGCTGCACCATCTATCTGCTATCCTCTATCTATTCTCAAACTGTTCCATCTCGGAGACATATGTCCCCACTATCTGGAAAATCTCACTTCATAGCTCTCCACAAAGGTGGGGCTTCCACTGACTTCTCTGACTACCATTCCATTGCTCTCGTCTCTCCTCTAGCTAAAATCTTTAAAAAAAATGCATCCATCATCAACTATTTCATTACCTCCTAAACAACAAGCTATCAAACTCTCAGCACTGATTCTGACCCAAACACAGCACCTCTACTGCTCTGCTGCTCAGTTTCACCAACACAGTAAACTGACTCAAGAGTAGTGGTGTTCTCATATCCTCAGTCTTTTTAGACATGTCAAAGGCATTTGACACAGTCTGCCATCAAAAACTTCTTAACAAACCTGACTCGTACAACTTAAGTTCCTCCTCCCTTCACTGGTTCCTTAGTTACCTCTCCAACAGACAACAGTCCACTAGGTGGGACAACACCCTCTCCCCCCTCTTGCCTATCTCTGTAGGAGTGCCTCAAGGTTCCATATTAGGTCCCCTTCTTTTCACCATATTCACTAAACTTTTCTACTGCTACTAAGTATGCCACTATAATCTAGTAAGCAGATGATGCCGCCCTCGTATGCTCAGCCCCCCACCACTCTTGAACCTCAGGAAAAAACACAAAATTCTCTGTTAAACACGGAAACCTACCTAGCTGAAAACAAACTCATCCTCAACCCTAAAAAAACTAAACTCATGGTCTTCTCCAAAAACATGGCTACTTACAAAACTCCACTCACCATCTTTTTATCCAACCAAACTGCTATTGAACCAGGTGATCATACCAAACTCCTTGGAATCACAATCGACAATCAACTAAAACTAGATAAACACATAGCTATAACCATAAAAAGTACATAAAATTAGGTCAACTCTACTGAGCCAAATTCTCAGCAGCACCTCCAGACTAGTCACTGCCATGTCATTCTTTCTATCAACCCTTCTCTACTCTTCACAAATCTTTACTAACTTAAGTAAGACGGATCTTAACCAGTCAGAGTCATAAAACAGCCAAATTTGCGGCCAACATTCCCTACAGGGATAACCACTGCCTAGCTCTAAAAAAACTTAACTTGATTGAGCTACACCATTTACTTCAATTAAACCAACTAACTTTTGCACATTCAATTTTAACCAAACCAAATACCTGCCCTGACCTAAAAGATTTAATCCAAGCTAACTCTAACATCAGAGAACTCTGTTCCTCAAACTTCTTCTAAAAGTAATCAAATCTGTGAATAGTCTCAGTGACTCACTGTACTCCAACAAAATGCCTAAGTTTTGGAACCTATTACCTGAGCACATCCTTAACATTGACAACACCTCCATATTCAGGAAAACTCTGCGATAATATTTTTCTTACCGCTGTCTCTGTCCTTGCTCTTACTATTTTCTGCCACTAATGATGAAGCAATCATTTGAGGACTACTAACTTGGCAGTCAGTGTCTATCTCATACACTGTGTATATTTGTTTTCACCCAACGTTATTCCAGAGTAGCCTGCATTTGACTCAATTTACACCATAATGGCGATGCATTTTATTTGTACATGCAACTCCCAGCTGATGTTTCTTTTCTACATCTTACTTGCGCTATTTGTTTTTGTCACATTTCTCTGTATAACTGTGTATGGTTATTTTAATGCATTTTCTTTGTATAACTGTAACTTGATGTTTGTGTCTGGAGCTTTTCTCCCCAGGTCTCCTCCGAAAATGGGCTTCTTAGTCCAACAGGTCAATTACCCAGAAATCAAATGTAAAATAAATAATAAATACATGTTTCTGGTCCCTTTTAACATTACATAGAGGTCAGGAATACTTTTATAAACCAGAGGAAAGCTGGGAATCATAATAAAGTACTGAAGGAATTTATCTGGGACAGAAAGAGCTATGTGGGATAAGTTGTTTCTCACCACAGAAAAGGTGGCTTAGGATTACCAAATTTTAAGGGATAATTTGGTCCTACATAGTTAAGGCTTATATACGTAACGCAAGCAGAAGACTACAAATCAAAGTGGAAAGAATGTTGAAACAGGGGGTGGAGGGTGAGGGTTTGGGGGACTTCAAAAAATAAGGAAAGAGTAGGAGTTTTGAATGCAAGCCCTTACAGAGGACAATAACAACCAGAATATTAGACTTACAGAGTATCAAGAAGTATATTAACAAACAAGCCCACATGGGAATGGAAGGAGGAGATTTTAACAGTAAGAATGTCTGCAAGTAATGGCACAGACAACAGGCAAGAGGGAGCTGGAATTTACTACAGAATATTAGAAAAAGAACTAAGGTACTGACAGCAAATAATTAGGGAAGAAAAAAGTCAGAACTGGGATGAGGCCAAGCAGTGGCTTGCACGGACGGTCGGAGAGTGCCTTCCCTACCCCTACCAGGAATTGATACAAGTACAGCTGCATAAATACTACTTAACTGTAATAGAAGATATTCGTAGAACACACTGCCTTACTGGCATATGTCCTACTACCCTTCATCTGGCAGTCTGCCAAAGTCCCAAGTCACTCTCAATGTCTGTCTATGGGTGTCATAGACCAATCACCTGCCAGAACAAGGACACACTCTCAGACCCACAGACAGGACCCTTTCAGTTTACTAGGGTCCAACAGGAAGAAAAATGAAGACACAAGCTCTGCAAACACCTGCTATTCCAAACCAAAAACCACACACACACGCACACACAAGAATAAAGGCCACGGAGCATAACTCAAAGGCAACTCCAACACCAAATTATGTACATCCAAAAAATAGGAAGGGTAGGTGGGCCCTACCAGTAAGGCAGTGCGTTCTATGAATATCTACTGTTATAGGCATGTAGGACTTGCTTATTGTTCATCAAACAGTGCTTTACTGGCATATGGGTAGATTCCCAAAACTTATTCTTCCTCCTCCTAGGTTGGGTAAGAGTCCAGAAACCTCTGGAGAGAGGTCCCAGTGAAGCCTGCTCTAGATTTAGAAATGGTATCCAGCTTGTACTGCTTCAAAAAGTATGGACAGAAGACCAAGTTGTTGCCTCTGGAATACTTAAGAGTCCACTCCTTTCCAATATGTCACTAAAGAGGCCCTGGTGGAATGTGCTTTTACCTTGCCTCGAGTCACCTTACCATGGTGGGTGCAACATAAAACAATACCAGAGGACAACCAAACAGCAATGATTTGCTTCGAGACAAGTTAACCCTTCTTTGCTCCTGTGTAGGAAATAAAAAGTCTTTCAGCCTTCCTGAAGAGGCTTGTTCTGTCAAGATAGTACTTGAACTGCCAGTGCACAAGATATGAAGAACCTTCTCACCCCAGTTCTTAGGTTCTGGTAAAAAAAAACAAGGTTAATAGAGTGAATTTTGTGACCACTTTCAGCATGAAAGAGGGATTAGTAAGTAACACAATCTAATGCTGTCTCACCATGGGTTGCACCTCACTCACCTTGCAGATGTTAGAGCAATAAGCAAAGCAGTCTTCCATGTTAAGAACTTCATATCAGCCTGAGCTGCCAGTTCAAAAGGTAGTTAAACTAACTTTTCCAGAACATAGTTGAGATCCCACTAAGGAGGGATTTGGTCATAAAGGGGTCTCGTATGCAATACTCCATTCAAGAACTGTTTTACCAAAACAGAAGAAATAGGGGAATCCACTGGCAGATGAGCAGGGATGGACACTAAATGCTCCTTAATGGATACATATGATAAGCCATCCTGCTGAATTAAGTAGTTCTCTCAAACATTACAAGACCAGATGAATGTTAATCTCAAGGGACCTTCTGTTCCCATTAATGCACCACTTAGAAAACCTCATCCATTTGTAAACATAAGATTTACTACTAGCAGGATTTCTGGCCTCCTAACACTCGCTGCACAGCCTCATGAAACAAGTACCTAATGGTGACAAGATTGAATCAACCAGGCTGTCAGTTTTAGCTACTCCAATCACCCATGAGACTGTGTGAAGAAGTCTGTGGTAACTGCCCTGGGGCAATACGATTAGAAGAGATAGAATCAAGATGGTCTTGGCTGAGAGGGCCACCAGAATGATTTTTGTCATTTCCTTCTGAACCTTCGTAAGTACCTTATGAACGGTGGAAAGGATGGAAGTACCATACAGCTACATCTCCATCCAAAGGTACGAGAATGAGTTTGTTGTCCCAAACGTGGTTGCAAGGATGTCAGTGACTGAATTTCTTCAGCTTTCTGCTTTGAAATTATTTATTTGAGGCATTCCCTAGATCTGGACTAAATCCTGGAACACCAATGCCTTGAGCAGCCACTACCGTGTGTCTGTCCAGGATCTGTTTAGTCTATCTGCCACAACGTTTTACTCTGATGGGATGTATGATGGCTGTAAAGTCACAGAATGCTGTAAAGCCAGTTGCAGGCCATCATTAAAAACTGGAACGAGGTTATGACCTTGTAGTACCCCTTGTCAGTTGAGGTACCACATCACTGTGGTACTGTTACCACAAGAGAAGGCCTTGGGAGTCCATGAGTGGTGAAGGAATTTCTAGGCATGTATCACTGCAAACAATTTGATAGTAATGTGCTTCCATGCGTCCTTGGGCCCCCAAGGGCCTGCACGTGCACTTCCATTGACACTGCCCCCCCAAGTGAAGTTGGACAAATCTGTCTGGACAGATCACGCTGAACAGGTGGGAAGAAGGCAAGTCCTGGACTGATATTCAACTGTACTCTACACTGTAATTCTCATCTGATGAAGGGCAGCCCCAGCAGTTGGGATTCCAGAGAATGTAGGTGCTGTGTCCAACAATTTCAGCCATGCCATTGAATTTTTCTCATGTGGAGACAGGCCAGTGTTATCATGAGAATCATGGACACCATCAGTACTAGAATGTTTAAGAATTCTCTTGCCAAGGCAGGGTTTCTTCCTGGAGAATTCCTGAAACACTGTCTGGTAAGACAAGACCTTGTCTTCGTGAAGAAGGCCATTCTTTCATTCGTGTTAAGCATCTTAGAAAGAAAAGTCTTTGTGACGGTGTCCGGCAAGACTTCCAAAGGTTCAACCTGAACACTAGCTGGGACAGTAAGGTCAAGACCTTCTTTAGCAATTCCAAACACCTGGATACAGACTCTACACTGATTAGCAAGTTGTCCAAGTAAAGAAAAACATGGAAGCCAAGAGTCTGAAAGTGGAGCACTACTAGACAGGGCATTCGGTAAACACTTAAGGTGCAGTGGATAGCCCAAAGGGCAATGCAGAGAATTAACGGTGCGAATTAGACAACAAATCTCAGATATCTCCTGAAGTGACGAGTAATGGAGATGATGATGGTACATATTCTTCAAGTCCAGAGTCACCAGGAAACAATGGTCCAGCAAAAGATGAAGCAGTGTCTGTAGGGCGAGCATCTTGAACTTGAAGACCTTGGAAAAAAGTATTCAGAAATGATAGGTCCAACACTAGTCACCATAACCGCTCTTTTTTGGGACCCACGAAAATTCTGGAGCAGAAACCCTTCATCATAAAAGAGGGAGAGTTTCTATGATACCCGTCCAGTATTTGCCACAATATAGGAGGGAACAACAACATCTGGTCCAGCGGATGAGGAAGTGAGTGTTCCTTCCACTACCATCTGAAACACTGTCAACAGTGTTAAGTACCCATGCATCAGAAACCACTGATGTTCAGTCCACCTTGTTGAGAGCTAGTTTTCGACTTGGGGCACCTAGATTGGGACTTGAGAAAGATAGGTGCTGTGCCTCAAGATAGTTATAGGTTAGAAAGGGTCCTCCCTTTTGGGAAAGGAACCTCTCTTGTAAGTTTGTTCTCAGCCTGCCATTTCATTTGGTGCCTTGTCTTTTGTTTGGCTACGACTTCTGTTTATTGAGTTGCTGAAAATTACCCTGCTTATTGAAGGAAAATTATGGAATATGGAACACTACTGACAACCTTTTCATCCATTTACCTATGTCATCCCAGTGTTTAAAGATCTGATTAGCCGCTGTGCCAAATACAAAATCAGAATCAAATGGAGCTTCATAACCTCATTTTTTAACTTATCAGAAAAGTTTTGGCTGTGCAGCCAAGCACACCTCCTTATCACCTCCCATATCACTGCTTTTCTAGAAACTAGTGTCAGCCCCCACCAAGGTATTCTTTAAACCATGTTTAAACACTTAAAAAACATTAGAAACAATATCTAAACTACAGACTACTTGTTTAGCAGGTAATGATACAGCAAACTCTTTCAAATTTTATATACACCTCAACACAAACTTCAACAAAAAACACTGGTAGTTAAATACATTAAAAGCTACCAAGGAACACTCTGCCAGCTTTTTTCACCAAGACTCTAGCCACCTGACTAGTATATCAGAAGGGAATGGATATGACGAAGGCACAGTCTTTTTATTGGAAGAGGTTAATGGGGTCATAGAAGCACAGTCTGCAGACATGGGGTTTTAGAGGCCAGACATGACAGCGTACACAATGAACGTCTTAATCTTTTTTAACCAGCGACTCATTCAGCAGAGGAGAAAGTACAGTTTTGTACCTACCATAAATGTAGATGTTCGAGTGCTAATACAGCTGCAGTAATCACAGATGGGTTTCTCTGCCGTCAGGCGGGTCCTCGGTCGGCCGAATTCCAAAGTCTAGGTCCGGCGTCGGTTGCTGTCGCTTTCCTTCCTGACGTCAGTGAGGCAGGGGTATATAAGACACAGCCGATGCCATTTTCTTCAGTCTTTCTTGCCCGAGATGTCAGGTGCCCCCAGTAGGAAGGCAATACATAAATTATATTTATATACATGCAATGCAATATAATCAAAAATCAGTAGTTGCAAGCAAATATACCATAGAAGGATAACCCAATCAGGTTGTATGAAGAGGGGTTAGGCCCTAGGCCTTTAGCAAGAGGGGAAGGAGGGAGGGAAAACTGTACTGCAGCTGTATTAGCACTCGAACATCTACATTTATGGTAGGTACAAAATTGTACTATGTTCATCGTGCTACAGCTGCAGTAATCACAGAAGGGTAGAATCCCAAAGCTACGCACAGGGTGGCAGGCACTAGGTGGAACTGGGATGAGCCAGAATGCCCTGCAACATAGCAGTGGCAAAGCCTGCTCTAGTTTTGGAATATAAAGGCAGGTGGTAGTGTTTTGTGAAGGTATGCACAGAACTCCAAGTGGCTGCCTCCAAAATATCTTTGGTAGGAACTCCTCTGAGGAAGGCTGTAGAGGTAGCTGCGGCCCTGGTGGAGTGGGATCTGATGCCTGTAGGGACAGATTTTCCATGATAGGAGTAACAAAACCGTATGCAGTGGCCTATCCATTTTGAAATTGTCTGTTTGGTAACTGGCTTCCCTTGAGCTCCAACAGCATAGGACACAAAAAGTTGTTCTGATTTCCTGAAGGGCTTTGTTCTGTCCAAATAATAACGTAGCTGTCTACGGATGTCTAAGGAGTGTAACAGCCTTTCCCCTTTGTTTTGAGGGTTGGGGTAAAAGGTAGGTAAGTGTATGGCTTGATTTAAAGCTACCCTGGAAACCACTTTAGGCATAAATGATGGGTTGGTTCGAAGGGAAACCCTGTCCTGATGGAAGATGAGAAAGGGCTGCACAGCCATGAGGGCTTGTTTTCCAGGACAAATATTGCAAATCTGTTGAGGCAGCTGGTTCAAAGGGAGGCAATGTTAATTTTTCTAGAATGTAATTAAGGTCCCAGGCTGGCACTGGTTGTTTCCTTGGTGGTCTTATATTCTTAGCCCCTCTGAGGAACTGTCTTAAGAGTGGGTGAGAGAATATGGGTGGATCTGTGTTGAATTCTGCAGAAATGGCTGAGGCATGGATTTTTATGGAGGAAAATGAAAGTCCACTGTTCAGCAGCTCAGCTAGATACTGTAATACCGGAGGCAAATTCAGTTTTCTAGGGTCCTGGCCTTTTTTCTCATTCCAAGAGCAAAACCGTTTCCATTTTGCGGAGTAAGCCTTTCTAGTAGATGGCCTTCTGGCCTCCAAAATGACATCATGCACCTCTTTGGGGAGTAGGGTCTGTTGTGATGTTAAGGAATTTTCCATGCAGCGAGATTGAGTGTTTTCAGCTGACTGTGAAGAGTCTTGTAGTTGTGCTGAGTCAGCAGAAGAGGCATTAGAGGTAGGGGCCAGGGAGGAATATGTGTTAGGCTCCTCAGGAGTGGGTACCAGTGTTGTCTTGGCCAGTCTGGAGCAATCAATATCATCTTCGGTCTGTCTGCTCTTGCTTTCAAGAGCACCTTGGGCAGAAGAGGCAGAGGTGGGAAAGCGTAAACTGTCCATGCTGTCCAACTGAATGAAAGGGCGTCCACTCTCCAGGCCTTTGGATGAAAGGTCCTTGAACAAAACTTTTCCAATTGATGATTCCTGTGGGAGGCGAAGAGATCTATGTCTGGCCTCCCCCACGCTTGGATTATCTTTGTAAACACTTGAGGATGCAACTTCCATTCGTGTGGATCTGTCATATTTCTGCTTAGATTGTCTGCCAGCGTGTTTTCCAAGCCTGGCAAGTACTGTGGTTGAAGTTCGATTTGCCATTCCAGAGCCAAGTTCCAAAGTGTCATGGCTAGTCTGCACAGGGGGTATGAATGTGTTCCTCCTTGTTTGTTTATGTACCACATTACTGTGGTGTTGTCTGTTCTTATCAATAATTGTCCTGGATGCAGGAGGTCCTTGAAAGCTGTTATTGCATTTATTACTGCTAGCATTTCTTTTTGATTGATGTGAAGGTGCCTTTCCTTTTGGGACCATTTGCCCTGAATGCACCTGTCTGTCATGTGCACCCCCCCCAGGCGTAATCTGAGGCGGGAAAAGTTTCCCCAACGGGGTACTTAGCTTTAATGAAGACTTCGGTTTCCAATTTTTCGTAAATTCAGGAGCTGGCCAACCGGCACGTGCGAACTGCTTCTGCTTCGGGCACCGCGCGGCAAAAAAGACTGAAGAAAACGGCGTTGGCTGTGTCTTATATACCCCTGCCTCACGGACGTCAGGAAGGAAAGCGACAGCAACCGACGCCGGACCTAGACTTTGGAATTCGGCTGACCGAGGACCCGCCTGACGGCAGAGAACCCATCTGTGATTACTACAGCTGTATTAGCACTCGATCATCTACATTTATGGTGGGTACAAAACTGTACTCTCTCCTCTGCTGAATGAGTCGCTGGTTAAAAAAGATTTTTAAGACGTTCATTGTGTACTCTGTCATGTCTGGCCTCTAAAGCCCCATGTCTGCAGACTGTGCTTCTATGATCCCATTAACCTCTTCCAAAAAAAAAAGACTATGCCTTCGTCATATCCATTCCCTTCTAGGGCCTAACCCCTCTTCATACAACCTGATTGGGTTATCCTTCTATGGTATATTTGCTTGCAACTACTGATTTTTGATTATACTGCATTGCATGTATATAAATATAATTTATGTATTGCCTTCCTACTGGGGGCACCTGACATCTGGGGCAAGAAAGACTGAAGAAAATGGCGTCGGCTGTGTCTTATATACCCCTGCCTCACTGACGTCAGGAAGGAAAGCGACAGCAACTGACGCCGGACCTAGACTTTGGAATTCGGCCGACCGAGGACCCGCCTGACGGCAGAGAACCCATCTGTAATTACTGCAGCTGTATGCACGATGAACATCTGCACGTTTTCTTAAAAACATCCTCCAAAGTTGGCATCAATGGAAGGAAGGTCACCATGTCCGGAAGCTTCCATAAGAACATAAACCCTGCTGATCTTGGGTGCAGCCGATGATTGCTCCCAGCTGAATACATCCTTAAATCTAGCCAGCATTTGAGAAATAGAAAAAAAAAGCAAGTTGTGTACTCACCATAATGTTCTATGTTCGTTGTCCATCTTGCCCTTCATTCTTCCATGTGGGTTCGGAGCCAATCCTCGGCTCCGACCCGGCCGATTACAAAAGCTCGAAGTCTCTAAGTTGGCTCGTGGCAAGGTAGGTATCCCATAATACAGTGGCATCAATCCTCAGATCTTGTTTGCTGCTAACTACAATAAAAAATAATTATACTGTACCCTCAGATCTTTACAATAGTGAAAGTTCTCCAATATAAGGAAAAAACAAAATTTCCTACCAGGTCCTCTAGGACTATCTGGATGGGGGTAGGTGGGTGGGTTTGTAAGAATGAAGGGCGAGATGGACAATAAACATAGAATGTTATGGTAAGTACATAACTTCTTTACGTTATGTTGCCCTATCTCACCCTCATTCTCACATGCTAGAGACTGGCATATCCTTTTTTTGCCTCCGAGAAGAATATGAATAACTGATCTGACTTTCTGAATTCTTTAGTTCTGTGGAGGTAGAACCTCAATTGCCTGTGCACATCAAGTTGGTGAAATCTGTATTCTGCCTTGTTGGTACTGTTAGGGAAAAAACACTGAAAGTTCAATCGATTGGTTAATATTAGATTGGGAGCAAATCTTAGGGACAAAGGATGGGTTATAGTTCGAAGCGAAACCCTGTCTTTATGGAAAATCAAATAAGGCGGTTTGACTGAAAGCACTTGTAGGTCTGAAAATCCTCTAGCTGGGGTTATGGCTACCAGAAAAAAGTTTTCCAAGAGGGGAACTTTAGATCGCAAATGGATGAAGGTTCAAAGGGTGGTGAGGTGAAGTGTGATAGGACAAAGTTTAAGTCCTAAGGGGGAACAGGTTTCTTAAATGGAAGTCTCAATAAGGAAGTGCCTTTCAAAAAGGCTTTACATAGTCTATGTGCCATCAAATTAGGCATATGCTGTCCTGAGTGGAAATTGGAGACTGCTGCTACCTGGACTTTAACTGTGGCAGTGACTGAGCCTTGCTGGAAGAGGTCCGACAGGAAATCATAAACTGAAGAGATTCGGGCAGTGAAGGGGTCTAGGTTTCTGGTCTGCACCCAGAAAGAAAATCTTTTCCATTTATTAGCATATAGTTTTTTCGCAGATACCAAGATATGTTTTACGGCTGGAGTGAAATCCTGAAGCCTGACTAAGGTTGGAAGTGCAGCAGCCAAGCTGTCAAGCTGAGGGTGTGGAGAAAGGGATGCAGCGTTCCTGACATGTGTGTCAGCAGGTCTGGAACTGGGTCCAGAATCCATGGATCCTCCAGTAGATGAGGCTCGAGAAAGGGGAACCAGATCTGACGAGGCCAATATGGAGCAATGAGAATCATCTTGCTTCCCAACGATTTTGCTTTCTGGATGACTTTCGATATAAGGGGAAACAGGGGAAAGGCATAAAGAAGTCCCGAGAGCCAATTGCGAACAAGTGCATCTCTGGGAGTCTCCACCGGAGGGGGGATTAGGACAAAGTAGCTGCTGCATTTGGTGTTCATAGGGGTGGCAAAAAGATCGCAGCAAGGCTGGCCCCATTTGCGGAAGATCTCTTCCGCTATTTTCTGATTCAGAGACCACTCGTGAGGCATCAAAACTGCCCTGCTGAGCTTGTCGGCTATCGCAGTGGATTTCCCTGGGATATGCATTGCGACTAGAAAGTGCTGGGAAGATACTGCCCACTGCCAAACCCTCAGAGCCTCTCAACAAAGTGGGTATGATCAGGTTCCTTCCCTGTTTCCTTACATACCATACCACTGACATATTGTCTGACTGGATAGCAATCATCCCTAGAGGAAGAGAGTTGTGGAGTGCTTGCAACGCCAGAAGTACTGCTCTCCTCTCTAGAACATTGATGTCCAAAATGGACCTCGTGTTCTTGCTATATGCCTTGGGCTGTCTTTCTCAGGTAATGCCCCCCCCCCAGCCTATCTGGGAAGCATCTGTGGTCACAGCAGCAACAGGTTGATATGGAACAAATGGTCTCCCAATGGTTAACTCGTTGGCTTGAATACACCAATGAAGATCCTTCTTGCAAGTTTCTGTTATTATGATTGGGTGAGACGGAGGAAGTTCCTGAAGCGACCACTTGGAGAAGAGTAACCACTATAGGATTCTCGTATGCATCCTGGCTAAGGGAACGAGGGTTATGGTTGAAGCCATTGTTCCCAGTAGTTTGAGCACTATCTTTGCCTTGACCTTGTGTTTGGGAAGGAGAAGCAATATCTGTTTTGAGATTCGCAATTCTGTCGGCAGGAAGGAGTGTCATCATTGAAACGGTGTCTATTTCTGCGCCTATAAAGGTAATACGCTAACAGGGCAACAAGGCAGATTTCTGCAAGTTTATTGTAATGCCTAGCTGAGCACAAATTTGTAGGGTCATGTCTCTGGCCCATTGAAGTAGATGCTTAGTCATGGCAGTCAGAAGCCTGTCGTCCAGGTACGGAAACACTCTGAATCCAAGACATCTCAAATGAGCCGTTACTACTGCCATGCATTTGGTGAACACTCTGGGGGCTGTAGTGAGACCAAAGGGCAGAGCACGAAACTGATAGTGACTGGCTCCCAGCCGGAAGTGTAAGTAACTCCTCAATGCTATGTCCATTTTTATGTGGTAGTACACATTTTGGAGGTCTATCAAGCACATCCAATTGTCTTTCCCTAAAAGCGGGAGTATAGACTGCAGTGTCACCATTTGGAACTTGGGACTTCTTTCCGGATTCGTTTAGTTTGCTGAGATCAAATATAGGCCTCCAGTCCCCTGTTCTTTTCGGCACTAAAAAGAATCCCGAGTAAGTTACGAATCCTATCTGGTCTGTGGGGACGGTTTGGATGACGCTCTTGTTTATCAACTTTTGGATCTCTACGGTTGTTTGATCCCTGTGATTGGGTGGAACACCTGGGATTTTCCTGGTTTGATGAAGGGGTAGGAAAAGGGTATGGAGTATCCTCTGGATATTATGTTTTGTACCCACTTGTCTTTTGTGATGTGCCAGGCTTCCGGGTACAAAGACAAACGTCCTCTGACCGGCTCCAGAGTAGCACAGTCAGGCCTCCCTTCAGGAGCACTGATAAGGACGTTTGCGAAAGGAATCACGGTCACCCTGGTACTACGGACCCCACCCTGCCTCTAGAATTGCATCTACCATTATTTCCTCCACCTCTGCCCCTGGGGAAGGAATCACCTCATGTGTCTGGGAAATATCTCTGGGATTTCTTGAACCACATCTTCCTGCCTTTCTGCCCTTTAGGATATGCTCTTGAGGGGATGGAAAAATGTACTCCAACGGCAGACAGAGTTTTCCCTTCCTGCTCGCATCTGGTGAGAGTATCCTTAACTTTAGGTCCAAACAGTGAGGAACCGTCAAAGGGGGCATTTGTGAAAGTTGACTTAAAGGGTTCCGCAAAGTTAAGCAAGCGCAACTCGGAGTGTCTCCTCAGGGAAACTCCTGAACCCGCTGCCCTACTAGCTCCATCTGCTGCATATATCAGTCTTATGGAAGGGTTCACTATGGAATTTAAGGTGGATAACTGAGCGGTAACCTTTTCTGGTACCCCTGCAGTTGAAGTACCTTGTAAAGTATCTCCTAGTTCCTTCAGGAGATCTCTCTGAAGCCTTGTAAAATGGGTAAGATAATTCAGCGATCTAAGGGTAAAAGCTGCTGAAGAAAAAACACGCTTCCCATATCTGTCCATCGTTCGAGACTCTCTGTTCAGTGGATGGACAGAAGAGGATGTCTCTGCAAGCCCCTTCTTGGTGGCTGCTGCCACCACCATAGCATCTACTGGCACACCTTTCGTCAAGAAATCCTTGTCCTTGGGGGCTGACAGAAATTTGTTTGGCCTCCTAGGGCTGGCTCCATGGTGTCAGATGATTCCCATGCCTTTCGACTGACCAATGCCATGAGCTCGTCGAAAGGCGGAGACACACAAGAGGCTGAAGGTTGAGATCTGAAAGCCTTCAGGCACACCGACTCCTCATCAGAAGGGGTGATGGTAGGCCAGCCACCTCTGTTTCAGGATCTCAAGGATATCTACAAAGGAGATATCAAGAGGATGACCTTGGGGACCCTTCTGACTCCTCAATGCAGGTGTCTAAGGTGACTGACTCATCAGGGGAGTTTACATGGTTCCTCTTGCATGTTTTCTTCTGAGGATGCTCCTCAAAAGGGTATTCTGGGGAGATCTCGGAAAAATGGGGACCCCCCCAGAGGGGCTTCCTGAGGCTGTGGATCTCTGCTCTGCTGTGGATAGGATGGCACCAAGACAGAGGCTGGTGCTTCTGAGAACATCAGCATCCTTGTATAGAGCTGTAGATCTGGACAGCACACTACTCAACATCTCGAAGGCCAACTCCCCCAGTTCAGAGGACACCACCGGTTCCGAAGAAGCAGAGGTAGACCTCGGTTCCAGGGAAATCGGCTCCGAAGCCGATGTAGGAACCAAGCTCAGCTGAGCCGATGCACAGAGAGGTAGACTCGGAACTAAGGAGGTTCGGGTCCAAGAATCTCCCTCGGGGCCAACTGGCGAACTTCGGTTCCTAGACACAACATATGGCACCGAGAGTGTCGGAGCAGATATCGGTTCCAGTAAGGTCTCATGGAATGCCACAGCCGAAGGTTCTACTACATGCGGTACTGGATGTTCTGGCTCCAACAGACCAGTATGGCTCGGAGGAGGAACAGTGGTGGATGTAGCATACTTTAACAACAAATTCCTTGAGATCCTTGATTTGCATGCACCTGTTCGTTCAAAGAAAACCAAGGCAAAAACTGCACCATGGCTTTCTACAGAGTCTAAACTCAAAATTACCCTTAGAAACAAAGCATGGGCTTTATGGTGTTCTTCTAAAGACCCTCAAGATCACATTAAATACAGGCAATCCAGGAACGAAACCAAAAAATCAATTTTACAAGACAAAAAACAATACTACTGTAATTTACAGACAGTAAATCAAAATAACCCTCAGAAGTTTTGGGCAGGTTTAAATAATCATCTACATCCTGGACAAACTTCAACCACAATCCCTGCTGCTACTATTGATAAAACTCCTGAAGAGGTTTCTGATAGTTTTAACCAATTATTTACTGAGACAATTCAAGCTCCAGCTAGCCAACTACTTCCTAGCTCCCCTGGTCCTGAAAGTAGCACCCCTAGAAACCTACTCGCATTCACCTTCCAACCAGTCGCCACTTCACTTATCCGTACCTTGATCACAAAATTAAAACCCACTACACTTACTGCTGATCAACTCCCTGCCGAGTACCTACAAAAATCAGCTGATGCTATTGCTTACCCCGTCTCAATACTAATCAATCGAACCATAGTAGAAGCTAAAATTCCCACCATCTGGAAAATATCCTATGTAATCCCACTTCACAAAGGAGGCAGCTCTACTGAATTCTCCAATTATAGGCCAATAGCTCTACTCTCTCCACTTGCAAAGATTATGGAAAAATGTATTCATAGACAACTCATGCACCACCTAAATCCAGAATCGCCTTATGGCAGACACTCAGCATGGCTTCCGTCCTCATCACAGCACTACTTCAGCCCTCCTCGCCTTTACACTAACACCATAAACCATAATCGCAACAATAATTATATATCCTCAGCCCTCTTTTTGCATCTTTCCAAGGCATTAGATATGGTTGATCACCAACTTTTAATCCACACCCTGCAAACATTCTGTCTAGATACTGGAGCCCTCCAATGGTTTCAATCCTACCTGAATGGTCGACAGCAGGCTGTACTCTGGCAGAACAAACTAACCTTCTACCCAACACCCTTGGAGTTGAGTCCAAACACTTTTTAGATACCATTGAAGTTTCCTCATATGCAGTCTTGCATATGGAATTAGCAGAATGCAGGATACAATGAAGCCGAAAGCCTGCAGAATTTTTCTTGCAGATAACTGGGTCTTTGTTGCAAACAGTTTGAAATAAGTAGTCAGTTGCCTTTGTTTGTCTGGCGTGAGATAAGCCATCTGGGCAGTTGTATTTAAGCTTGCACCCTGGAATATTATCTCTTGAGAGGGTACTAGTTTTGATTTTTCATTTACTGTGTACCCTAGGCATGTCAGTAATCTTTTTACAAACTGTAGTAGAATGTCCTTGTTCTCTGCTTGAATGAGGCAGTCGTCCAAGTAAGGATATATTTGTATTCCTCTGTCTGCAGAATGCAATTACTGGAGCCAGGCATTTTGTGAAGACCCTGGGCGCACTAGATAAGCCAAAGGGCAGTGCAGATAATTGGTAGTGCATTGAGCCAGCTATGAATCTGAGGTATCTTCTGCATGATTGTTTGACTGGGACATGCAGGTATGCCTCTTTTAGGTCTAAAGTCACCAGCCAAGCCTTCTTGCCCAGCATGGGCAGAAGCTGCTGCAGAGTCAACATTTTGAATTTTGGAATATCCAGATATGTGTTTAGAATAGACAGGTCCAGTATTGGTCTCCAGGCTTTGTCCTTTCTGGGCACCAAGAACAGTCGAGTAAAATCCTTGTCCCTGCACTTGCTTTGGTACTTGCTGAATGGCCCTCATGTCCATGTGGGATGAAACTTACCTTTGTGCCTCTGCCCATTGATTTTTTGGCAGGTCTGCCAAACCGTGTGCCCTTGGCAGGGTATGAAAATGAAACCTGTAGCCTTGTGACACTATCTTCAAGACCCATTTGTCCTTGGTTATGTACCAATTTTGATGAAAAAGTGCTAGTTTTCCGCCTAAAGGTGCTGCCAGAAGATAAGTGCTTGACGCAAGCAGGGGAAAATCATTGGGACTGTTTCCTGTATGGCTGTGATTTGTCTTCTCCACTTTTGGAGGTAGAAGCACCCCATTGTTTAGACCTGTATGTGCCTTGGGGCTGGGATCTGCCTCTAGGGCGTTTGTATCTGCCCCTTTGTGGCCTGTCTGACACTGGAAAGGACCAATTCTTTGTAGGCCAGTGTCTGCTAAATCTTGGAGGTTGTACCTGTAAGAAATCCTTGACTGTTTGCATAGATTTTGCTTTGCCCTCCATTTTCTTCAACACCTCCTCTGCTTTAACACCAAACAAGGTATCATGTTGTAATGGAGCATCTAATAATTTTACTTTAACGTGATCAGGCAGATTCTGTTCTTTTAACCAAGCATGCCTCCTGATGACGGAACCCGTAACAGCGGCCCTGCAGGAGGCCTCCAGAGAATCAAAACCACATTGCAAAGTATGCTTTCCAACTTGTTCAGCTGCATGCACTAAATCCTGCATTTCTTTGTTTTCTGCACATTCAGAATTTATCAACATTTTCTGTTTAAGCAGTGACATAATATATTGCTGATATTTAAGCATATGAAACTGACAATTTAAAGCCCTTATAGCTAAGGTAGCAGAAGTGTAAATCTTTTTTCCCCATCTGTCCAGTGCCCTACAATCCCTGTCAGAGGGGGTAGGGTTTTTTGCAGTGGAAGCCTTGACCCCTTTGGGACCCTGAGAGATAGTTTCTGGGTTAGCAGCAGGGTTTTTAAAAAGAAATTTATGTGAATCAGGAACCCTGTAGTATCGGTCTGGCTTAACAGGAGCTGGGGGCAAGGAGTCAGGAGCCACACTGGACTCTGAAAAAACATAATCTACAATGTCTAACACAGGTGGAATAGCAAGGGGCCTGTGCTGAGGTAGTAAAAGGAAGTCTCTGAGCCTTTTCTTAGATTCTGAATAATCTTGGCTCTCCCAGTGGAAATGCTCCATCATGGTATGCAGAGTTTCCCCAAAAGAGTAATCCTCAGGAGGAGAGGCTGAAGGGATAGATTCTTCAGCATCAGAATCCTCATGAGAGGAAGAGAATATTCCTGATCAGAAGAGGAATCAGATGAGATGGAAACCTGATCTGAAGATTCATATTCGGTCTCTTGCCTAGGCCTCAGGAGGGGGATGGGAACCCCTGATCAAAGTAATTAGGTCTTCGGCCATTTTGAGCATCTGTTTTTTAGGCATGGAGGCCTGTCCATGGGGCTGATGTACTTGTTTCTTTGTCTTTAAAGGTGCTTTAGTCTTTGCCTTTAAAGCTAAAGTTGTTTTTACATATAATTGTGTAGGCCTGAAAACACCCTCAGAAGCCGATGCCTGCTCAGCGGCTCCAGACCTATCTGAGGGAATAGTTTCCGAGGTTCCAATACCTTGAGTTTTTAGTGGCCTAGTTGGCTCCACGTGGGAGTCAGTAGCGGCCTGTGGCTCTAACGTAGCGGGCGTCAGGGAAAGCGCCTCACTGAGAACTGGCGACTGGCTTAGAAGAAGCCTCGTCAGTTTTGGACCTCGGATGCTTGCCCTTTTCTTTGCATTTCTTGTGACTTGCGGTAGTCGGATGGCTATTCGACATTGTGTAATTAAATCTTCTACCAAACTAGTGAAATGCAAAATCGTACCGACGCTTAATAGTGCGTTGGTTAAATCTAGCAAAGAACCAGCAATCAGCAACGTCATGGTCAGGGCCTAGGCAAGGAATACAGTAGGAATGAAAGTCCGTATGAGGTATTTGCTTCCCACATGAAATACAATTATTAACTTTTTCTGACATCGGTCTGGAGCAAGAAAAAAGTTTCCCCAACGGGGTACTTGGCTTTTAATGAAGACTTCGGATCTAAAATTCGAACACGAAAATCTCAGGAGTCGGCCGACCAGCACTTGCGAACTGCTTTTGCTTCGGGCACCACTCAGCAAGAAAGACTAAAGAAAATGGCGTTGGCTGCATCTTTTATACCCCTGGCGCACTGACGTCAGGGAGGAGGTGACAGCAACCGACGCCGGACCTAGACTTTGGAATTCAGGCCGACTGCGGGTAGCCTTCCAGCAGGATAACTCAATTGTAATGACTGCAACAGTGAAACACGATGAACATCTACCTAAAGCTTCCTCAAAAGACGATTTTAGGAGACCTTTCAAAATAAGCTTGTTTTTCCTTTCTTGAAGGACTCTAGAGCTAAAAGCATGATAAAAGATACAGCTCTCTTGTAAGTGAATGGCCCCTAAACAGTAGAGAGACACAGTATGCTGTCTGTTATGGACATTTTCTGATTACATTTTTGGGACTTCTTAAAACCTGAAGCTTTATGATCCTTTTCTTTATCTTTAGACATACTAGACAACTCTAACAGCAGGTGACACAGAAAAACAACAGAAGGGGAATTAGCTAGATCCTCTAACTTAACAGACCATAGCTAAAGGGGCGATAAAACACACCACAAAAAGGGAGAAGTAATAGAAGGAGAGGACTAGTTCCTCTAACTTAAATGGGCCTAGCCCAATGAGAAATGAGGAAGAACACAACTAGAAAAGTCCTCTAATAAAAAAAATGGACTTTGCTACAAGAGAAACATGCCACATCAGAAAACAGTTAACTAAGCTACCTACGCTTAAACACAGATATACACATGCGTAGGAAAATCCCAATATCAATCGGAAAATGGACTAACCTAGAAGGACCTCAATAGCAAATACTCTATATAAGCAAATAAACAGTCGATAAAAGGCTCAACAAGAGAAATTTAAGCTACCACTACAGGATACCAATAAACAAACACACAGGCCTGCGGAAAAACAACGGCCAAAACTGCTGACAAAACAACAAAACTATTAAACACCACCTAATATTCACTACTATGTATTTTCTAACTAATCCAACTATATACGTATAAATGCAAGAAAAACCACAGATGAAAAAGTACACCTAGCCATGGCCAAGAAGAGCACTTCTAAACTCGTAAAGCGGCAAACAAGATCTGAGGATTGATACCACTGCATTATGGAATACCTACCTTGCCACGCACCAACTTAGACACTTTGAGCTTTTGTAATCATCCGATTCAGAGCAGAGGATCGGTTTCACACCCACATGTAATAATGAAGGTGAGATAGGATAACATATCTGGGTTTCTGAACTTGTTCATCCTTAGAGGAAAAGTACAGTTGTGTACACTTACCATAAATGTAGATGTTCGAGTGTATTCACTGTTGCAGTCATTACAATTGGGGTTATCCTACTGGCAGGCTACACTCAGTCGGCCTGAATTCCAAAGTCTAGGTCTGACATCGGTTGCTGTTGCCTCTTCCCTGACGTCAGTGCGCCAGGGGTATAAAAGATGCAGCAGACACCATTTTCTTCAGTTTTTCTTGCCCCAGATGTCAGGTGCCCCCAAAAGGGTAGGCTAAAAATGTCAATAAAACATGCATGCACCAAAGTATATATTTTGCCTTCATCTACAAGCAAATACACCACATAGGTTGTATAGAACAGACAAGTACAGATAAGCTCCAGCAAAAAAATGAGGGATGGCGGGTGGGTAACCTGGACTGCAACAGTGAATACACTCGAACATCTGCATTTATGGTAAGTGTAACACAACTGTACTATGTTCTTCATGTTTCACTGTTGCAGTCATTACAATTAGGTTGAATCCCAAAGCTAAGGTTGGGAGGCTGGAGCTAAATAGCATTAGGAGCAGCTATTAGGCCCTGCAGAACTGCAGTGGCAAAGACTGCCCTGAATTTAGATTAGAGTGGTAAGTGATAGTGCTTTGTGAAGGTGTGCACTGAACTCCAAGTAGCAGCCTCTAAAATGTCTTTGGTTGGTACTCCCCTGAGGAAGGCTGCTGAAGTGGCTGCTGCTCTGGTTGAATGTGGCCTAATGCCCTTAGGTACTGGCTTGCCATGTTGTGAATAGCAAAAATGAATGCAGTGGCCTATCCACTTTGAAATAGTCTGCTTTGAGATAGCCTTTCCTTGTGATCCTGCAGCATATGCCACTAGTAATTGCTCTGTCTTTCTGAAAGCTTTGGTTCTGTCCAAGTAGAAGCGTAGCTGTCTGTGTATGTCCAAAGAATGCAGAATTATCTCCCCCTTATTCTGTGGGCTTGGATAAAAGGTAGGCAGATGAATAGTTTGGTTAAGGACCACACTGGTCACTACCTTAGGGATAAATGTCGGGTTTGTCCTCAGAGAAACCCTGTCTGGATAAAAAATGATAAAAGGTTCCACAGCCATGAGTGCCTGTAGCTCAGACTCGTCTTGCAGCAGTTATTGCTAGGAGCACAGCTGTTCTCAAAGATAAAAACTTTACATCGGCTGTAGTGGCTGGCTCAAAAGGAGACAGGGTGAGTTTTTCCAAGACATAATTGAGGTCCCATGCAGGTATTGGTGATCTCCTTGGAGGCCTTAAATTTTTGGCACCACTGAGGTATTGCCTTAGTAAAGGATGAGGAAAGACTGGTGGCTCTGTATTGTAATGAGCCGAAATGGCAGAGGCATGAATTTTTATAGATGAAAAGGATAGGCCTTTGTCCAGCATCTCAGTCAAGTATTGCAAAATCTGAGGAATATTTGGTACAGCTGTGTCAATTCCTTGTGCCTGGTTCCAAACACAGAATCTCTTCCATTTTCCAGCATAGGATTTTCTAGTACAAGGCCTCCAAAATTATATCCATCACCGCTTTAGTGAGAGGTGTGTTTTGTATGACTACATTATTTGCCATGCTGCCAGATTTAAAGTCTTGAGTTGGCTGTGCAGGATCTGATTGTCCTGCTGGGACAGTAGATGAAGCACTTGAGGTAAGGTCCAGGCTGGGCATTGAGACAAGTTCCTTAGGATTGGATACCAGTACTGGCATAGCCAGTCTGGGGCAATCAGTATCATTTTTGGCTTCTCCTGTCTGACCTTTAGGAGTACCTTGGGGAGGAGAGGCAGAGGAGGAAAGGCGTATACTGTTAAGTCTTTCCAGCTGAAAGATAGGGAATCCACTTTCCATGCTTGTCTGTGATAAGTCCTTGTGCAGAATCTTTTTAGTTGGTAATTGAGAGGGAAGGCAAATAGATCTATGTCCGGACATCCCCATTTCCTTGTTATCATGCTGAAGACTTGTGGATCCAATTTCCACTCGTGGGGATCCATTAGGTTTCTGCTTAGGTCGTCTGCCAGAGTATTTATCTTTCCTGGCAAGAATTGTGCCTGCAGATGTACTTGGTAAGTCAATGCTGTGTCCCACAAAATCATGGCTAGTCTGCAAAGGGGGTAAAGAATGAGTGCCTCCCTGCTTGTTTCTATACCACATGACCATGGTATTGTCTGTCTATCAGTAGTTGTCCCGGATGAAGTAGGTCCTTGAAGGCTGTCAGGGTATTTTGAACAGCTAGCATCTCTTTTTGATTGATATGTAGATGCATTTGGTTTGCGGACCATGTGGGCTCCCCAGGCATAATCCAATGCGTCCGTTGTTCATGTCTGTGTGGCTGGGGGTAGAGTGAATGGCTGTCCCTTGTTCTGGTGACATGCCTTCGCCCATCGAAACTCCTGTTGCAAGCAGGTAATGAGAGTAACTATTGTTTCCAGGCTGTGGCACTGTTGAGACCAAACACTTTTTAGGTACCACTGAAGTTTCCTCATATGCAGTCTTGCATATGGAATTAGTAGAATGCAGTATGCCATGAAGCCCAAAGCCTGCAGAATTTTTCTTGCAGATAACTGGGCCTTTGTTGCCAACAGTTTGAAATAGGTAGTCAGCTGCCTTTGTCTGGCGTGAGATAAGCTATCTGGGCAGTTGTATATAAGCTTGCACCCAGGAATATTACCTCTTGAGAAGGTACTAGTTTCAATTTCTGTTCGCTGACTGTGTACCCTAGGCATGGTAGTAATCTCTTTACAAATGCCAGATGCGTAGTAGAATGTCCTTGTTCTCTGCTTGAATGAGGCAGTCATCCAAGTAAGGATATATTTGTATTCCTCTTTGTCTGTAGAATACAATTACTGGTGCCAGGCACTTTGTGAAGACCCTGGGCGCAGTAGATAAGCCAAAGGGCGGTGCAGAGAATTGGTAGTGCATTGAGCCTGCTTTGAATCTATCTTCTGCATGTCTTTCTGATTGGGACATGCAGGTATGCCTCTTTTAGATCTAAAGTCACAAGCCAAGCCTTCTTGCCCAACATGGGCAGAAACTGCTGTAGAGTCAACATTTTGAAATATCCAGATTTGCATTTAGAATAGATAGGTCCAGTATTGGTCTCCAGGCTTTGTTCTTTCTGGATACCAACAGCAGTCTTGAACAGAATCCTCGTCCCTGCTCTTGCTCTGGTACTTGTTGAATGGCCCTCGTGTCCATGAGGGATGAGACTTGTTTTTGTGCCTCTGCCCACTGATGTTTTGGCAGGTCTGGCAAACTGTATACCCTTGGCAGGGTATGGAAGTGAAACTTGTAGCCTTGTGACACTATGTTTAAGACCCATTTGTCCTGGGTTATGTGCCAATTTTGAGAAAAAAGTGCTAGTTTTCCCCCTAAAGGTGCTGCCAGAAGATAAGTGCTTGGCACAGGCAGGGGGAAGTCATTGGGACTGTTTCCTGTATGGCTGTGATTTGTCTTCTCCAGTTTTGGAGGTAGAAGCACCCCATTTGTTTAGACCTGTGCGAACCTTGGGGCTGGGATCTGCCTCTAGGGCATCTGTATCTGCCCCTTTGTGGCCTGTCTGACACTGGAAAAGACCAATTCTTTGTAGGCCAATGTCTGCTAAATCTTGGTGGCTGTACCTGTAAGAAATTTTTGACTGTTTGCATAGATTTAGCTTTGTCCTCCATTTTCTTTAACACCACTTCTGCTTTAACACCAAACAAAGCATCATGCTGTAATGGAGCATCTAATAATTTTGCTTTAACATGATCAGGTAGATTTTGTTCCTTTAGCCAAGCATGCCTCCTAATGACAAAACCCGTAACTGCGGCCCTGCAGGAGGCCTCCAGAGAATCAAAACCACATTGCAAAGTATGCTTTCCAACTTGTTCAGCTGCATGCAATAAATCCTGCATTTCTTTGTTTTCTGCACATTCAGAATTTATCAACATTTTCTGTTTAAGCAGTGACATAATATACTGCGGATATTTGAGCATATGAAACTGACAATTTAAAGCCCTTATACCCAAGGTAGCAGAAGTGTAAATCTTTTTTCCCCATCTGTCCATTGCCCTAGAATCCCTGTCAGAGGGAGTAGGGTTTTTTGCAGTGCAAGCCTTGACCTCTTTGGGATCCTGAGAGATAGTTTCTGGGTCAGCAGAAGGGTTTTTGAAAAGGAATTTATGAGAGTCAGGAACCCTGTAGTACCTGTCTGGCTTAACAGGAGCTGGAGGTAAGGGGTCAGGGGTCAGACTGGACTCTGAAAATACATCTACAGTGTCTAACAGGTGGAATAGCTAGGGGCCTGTGTTGTGGTAGTAAAAGGAAGTCTCTTGAGCCTTTTCTTAGATTCTGAAAAATCTTGGCTCTCCCAGTGGAAATGCTCCATCATGGTATGCAGAGTTTCCCCAAAAGAGTAATCCTCAGGAGGAGAGGCTGAAGGGATAGATTCTTCAGCATCAGAATCCTCAGAGAGGAAGAGAGTATTCCTGATCAGAAGAGGAATCAGATGAAAAGGAAACTATCTGAAGATTCATATCCTGTCTCTTGCCTAGGCCTCTTATCAGGAGGGGGATGGGAACCCCTGATCAAAGTAATTAGGTCTTCGGCCATTTTGAGCATCTGTTTTTTAGGCATGGAGGCCTGCCCATGGGGCTGTTGTACTTGTTTCTTTGTCTTTAAAGGTGCTTTAGTCTTTGCCTTTGAAGCTGAAGTCGTTTTAACATATAATTGAGTAGGTCTGAAAACACCCTCAGAAGCAGATGTCTGCTCAGCGGCTCCAGACCCATCTGAGGGAATAGTTTCCGAAGGTCCAATACCTTGAGCTTCCAGCGGCCTGGTCAACTCCACGTGGGTGTCAGTAGCAGCCTGCGAGTCTAAAGTAGCGGTCGTCAGGGGCTGCGAAGGCGCCTCACTGAGAACCGGCGAACGGCTTAAAAGAAGCCGCGTCGGTTTTGGACCTCGGATGCCTGTCCTTTTCTTTGCGTTTCTTGTGAATTCCGGTAGTTGGATGGCTATCAGACGACATTGTACAGTTAAATCTTCTGCCAAAATAGTGAAATGCAAAATTGTACCGACGCTTAATAGTGCGTTGGTTAAATCTGGCAGAAAACCGACAACTAGCAACGTCATGGTCAAGGCCTAGGCAAGGAATACAGTAAGAATGAAAGTCCTTATGAGGTATTTGCTTCCCACAAGAAATACAATTATTAACTTTTTCTGACATCGGTCTGGAGCAAGAAAAAAATTTCCTCAACGGGATACTTAGCTTTTAGTGAAGACTTCGGATCTGAAATTCGAACACGAAAATCTCAGGAGTCGGCCGACCGGCACTTGCGAACTGCTTTTGCTTCGGGCACCGCGCAGCAAGAAAGACTGAAGAAAATGGTGTCGACTGCATCTTTTATACCCCTGGCGCACTGACATCAGCAAAGAGGCGACAGCAACTGACGCCGGACCTAGACGTTCGAATTGAGGCCGACTGAGGGTAGCCTGCCAGCAGGATAACCCCAACTGTAATGACTGCAACAGTGAAACACGAAGAACATCTGATTGAACAGATTGACACTTCCAAAGCCTCACGAGTCCAGATCCCCTTCAAAATCAAGAACCTTGGGTGGTTGAACAGGGCTGGGAACACTAGCATTACTCATAACCCGGGTTTTCACCCTGTAGGCAAGTGCCGGAACAATGTCTAGCTACAGCCACTAGCTCAGGTGGAAACACAGTCACAGACCATTAACTTGCAGCACAGTGGGTCTTCTGTTTCTTTTGCATACACTACACTTGTGGAAGAATCCTGGTGGGGTTCAACACCGGCAACAGATTTTGCACCCCTGACTTCCCCTGCACCTAGAGAGTTTGTTTCTCCCATGCCCTGAACCAGGCAATGGTATAGCCCCAGAGGATATTGTCTAACCCTCACTTCATGCACAACTGTGGTACTAACATCAAAGTAGGGAACTGGAGGCAAAAGAAGGCCAAGTGGTTCAATAGTCTGCCCAAGGCCACTGTAGAGTCATAAGCCACAGGTTGAGGCATATTTTTTTTTTTATTTCCATATGCTTAGGTGCACAAGGGGTAGACTGGGGTGGGGGTGGGGGGACACTGTACAAGAGTTCATCAGGTCAAATAAAAAACTCGTCAGATGAATACAAAAATTGATTGTACCGTCAGCTCAATAACAAAAATGGAAAAACACTACAATTCTCTCTTTAAATAGCAGTCTGAAGTCTATTTCTGCATGGGTACCATTCTGAATATAGCAGTGAGTAAAATGAAAGTAGTTTCAGTAACAGTTCAAAGCATAAAAGTCCCCCAAATTTAATAAATGCTAGTTTCAGCCCCAAATGATTACAAATAGCATAAAATAATCTTAGACAAGGAATAAAGTATAAACTTATGAAAAATTCCCATCAGTTTAATATACAAAACGGCACCAAAATCCCAAATTAAACAAAACATTTTATTTAAAATGTTGTAAACCTACTCAATCATTCCAAATAAACATAACTCCAAAGGGGGAAAAAACTGCAAAAACACCAAGTTTTCATGTCAAATGAAGCTTTTAAAAAAGGAACAACAAATGCGATTGCCTTGCAGCTCTGGAAGCAGGAGACAAGAGGAACCATACTAAAACGGCCTTAGTACAGAACTTCAAGACAAGAGGAACAGTACAGTTTTGTACCTACCATAAATGAGATGTTCGAGTGTATACACTGCTACAGTCATTACACTTGGGTTATCCTGCCGTCAGGCGGTTCCCCAGTCGGCCTGAGTTCTAAAGTCTTGGTCCGGCGTCGGTTGCTGTCGCCTCCTCCCTGACATCAGTGCAACAAGGGTATACAAGATGCAGCCGACGCCATTTTCTTCAGTTTTTCTTGCCCCAGATGTCAGGTGCCCCCAAATAGGTAGGCAGTTCAAATTGCTAATAAAACATACATAAGAAAAGCAAACAACTTTCAGCTACCAGCAAATACTCCCCATAGGTAGTAAAGGGTAGAAGGCATAGGTACGTACCAGCAAGTAAGAGGGTAACCTGGACTGCAGCAGTGTATACACTCTATCATCTACATTTATGGTAGGTACAAAACTGTACTATGTTCATCGTGTTACACTGCTGCAGTCATTACACTTGGGTAGAATCCCAAAGCTGAGGTAGGGTGGCTGGTTCTATAAGGCATTAGGGGTGGCAATAAGGCCCTGCAGCACTGCAGTGGCGAAGCCAGCTCCGGATTTAGAGCATAGAGGCAGATGGTAATGCTTGGTGAAGGTATGTACAGAACTCCAAGTTGCTGCTTCCAAAATATCCTTGGTAGGTACTCCTCTGAGGTAGGCAGTTAAAGTGGCTGTTGCCCTGGTGGAGTGAGATCTAATGCTGCTGGGTACAGGTTTCCCATGGTGTGTATAGCAGAAACGTATGCAATGTCCTATCCAATTTGAAATAGTCCGTTTTGAAATGGCTTTTCCCTGTGCTCCTGCAGCATATGCTACCAATAATTGCTCAGATTTTTTGAAAACTTTGGTTTTGTCCAAGTAGAAGCGCAACTGCCTGTGAATGTCCAAAGAATGCAGTAGTCTCTCCCCTTTATTCTGTGGTTTTGGATAAAAAGTTGGCAAGTGAACAGTTTGGTTTAGAGCCACACTGGATACCACCTTTGGCATAAACGTAGGGTTAGTTCTTAAAGACACCCTGTCCTGGTGGAAAATGAGGAAAGGTTCCACTGCCATTAGTGCCTGTAATTCTGAAACTCTTCGTGCTGATATTATTGCCAGTAGCACAGCAGTTTTCCAAAAGAAATATTTTAATTCTGCTGTGTTAGCTGGCTCAAAAGGAGGTAAAGTTAATTTTCCAAAACAAAGTTGAGGTCCCAAGTTGGAGTAGGTGATCTACGGGGCGGTCTTATGTTTTTAGCCCCTCTGAGGTACTGTCTTAGCAAAGGATTAGAGAAAATTGGTGGATCCGTGTTGTAATGAGCAGAGATGGCAGAGGCGTGGATCTTGAAGGATAAGAAGGAGTGGCCTTTGTCCAGCATCTCAGTTAAATATTGTAGTATCTGAGGAATGCTTGGGACAAGAGGGTCAAGGCTGTGAGCTTGGTTCCAGGCACAGAATCTCTTCCATTTATCTGAATAGGCTTTCCTGGTACTAGGCCTTCTGGTCTCCAGAATGACATCCATAACAGCTTTGGAGAGAGGCACTGCTTGCTTGACTAAGGAATCTTCCATGCAGCTAGGTTTAAGGTCTTTAGCTGGCTGTGTAGTATCAGATTGTTGTGCTGAGTCAGCAGATGTGGGATTTGAGGCAAAATCCAGGATGGTCCTTCTGCTAAGTTCTTTAAGATTGGGTACCAGTGCTGGCGTGGCCAGTCTGGTGCAATCAGGATCATCTTTGGCTCTTTTTGCCTGGCTTTTATGAGTACCTTTGGCAGGAGAGGTAGTGGTGGGAAAGCGTATATACTTGTAGGTTTTTCCAGCTGAATGAGAGGGCATCCACTTTCCATGCTTGTGGATGGTAACTCCTTGTGCAGAATTTCTGTAGCTGGCAGTTCATTGGGGATGCAAACAGATCTATGTCTGGGCTCCATCATTTCTGTGTTATTATTCTGAATATTTGTGGATTCAATTCCCATTTGTGGGGATTCATGATGTTTCTGCTTAAGTCGTCTGCCAGTGTGTTTTTCTCTCCTGGCAGGAACTGTGCTTGCAGATGAACTTGATAGTTTACAGCTGTGTTCCACAAGGTCATGGCTTGTCTGCAGAGGGGATAGGAGTGAGTGCCCCCTTGCCTGTTTTTGTACCACATAACGGTGGTGTTGTCGGTCTTTAGTATTAGTTGTCCTGGATGCAGCAGGTCCTTGAAAGCTATAAGGGCATTTTGTACAGCTAGCATCTCTTTTTGATTGATGTGAAGATGCCTTTGTTCTGCGGGCCACTTGCCCTGAATACATTTGCCTGCCATGTGTGCTCCCCAGGTGTAATCCGATGCATCTGTTGTCAGTGTTTGCCTGGCTGTGGGTTGAGTAAAAGGCTGTCCCTTGTTGAGGTGACCAGCTTGAGCCCACCAGTGAAACTCCTGTTGAAGGCAAGAAATTAGTGCTATAACTGTTTCCAAACTTTGACAGTGTTGAGACCATACATTCTTTAGGTACCATTGTAGTTTCCTCATATGCAGTCTGGCATATGGAATTAGTAGTATGCAAGATGCCATGTAACCCAAGGCCTGCAAAATTTTTCTTGCAGGGAGTTGGGTCTTTCTTGCCATCAATTGAAAGTATTGAGTCAGTTGTCCTTGCTTGTCTGGCGTGAGATAAGCCATCTGGACCGTTGTGTGTTCAAGCTGGCACCCAGGAATATTATCTCTTATGAGGGCACTAGTTTTGATTTATTTTCGTTTACTGTATACTCCGGGCAACTTACTAACTTTTTTACAAACTCCAGATGCTTTAGAAGAATGTCCTTGCTCTCTGCTTGAATCAGGCAGTCGTCCATGTACGGATAAATTTGAATTCCTTTCTGTCTGCAAAATGCAATTACTGGTGCCAGGCACTTTGTGAAGACCCTGGGTGCAGTAGATAAGCCAAAGGGCAGTGCAGAGAAATGATAGTGCATTGAACCAGCTATGAATCTGAGGTACCTTCTGCAGTTTTGTCTGATAGGGACATGCAGGTATGCCTCCTTGAGGTCCAAGGTCACAAGCCAAGCTTTCTTGCCCAGCATGGGAAGAAGCTGCTGTAGTGTCAACATTTTGAATTTCGGAACATCCAGGTAAGTGTTTAGAGAAGAAATATCCAAAATGGGCCTCCAGGCTTTGTCCTTTCTGGGAACCAGAAAGAGTCTTGAGTAAAAGACTTGTCCTTGCTCCTGTGGCGGTACCTTTTGAATAGCTCTCCTATCCAGGAGTGCTGTCATTTGTTTTTGAGCCTCTGCCCATTGATTTGGTGGCAGATTTGGCATTCCTTTTAACCTTGGCAGAGTGTGAAAGTGGAACCTGTAACCTTGAGATACAATGTTGAAAACCCATTTGTCTTTGGTGATCATATGCCAATTGTGATTGAAAAGTGCCAGTTTTCCTCCCAAGGGGGCTGCCAAGAGAAAGTTGTTTGGCAGCTGTAGTGGGAAGTCATTGGGGCTGCTTTTTATATGGTTGGGGCCTGTCTTCCCCTTCTTTCTGGCCTGATGCAACCCATTGTCGAGGCCTGTAAGGACCTTGTGGTTGACCTCTACCTCTTGGACGTCTGTATCTGCCCCTTTGAGGTCTGTCTGTAACTGGAAAGGACCAATTCTTAGTTGGCCTTTTTCTGCTAAAGCTAGGAGGCTGAACCTGTAAGAAATCCTTCAATGTTTGCATAGATTTTGCCTTATCCTACATTTTCTTTAATACCTCTTCTGCCTTAACTCCAAATAACACATCCTGTTGCAAAGGTGCATCCAATAATTTTGCTTTAACATGATCTGGTAACGTATGTTCTTTTAACCAAGCATGTCTTCTAATGACAGAGCCTGTAACTGCTGCTCTACAGGAGGCCTCTAAAGAGTCAAAACCACATTGCAAAGTATGCTTTCCCACTTGTTCAGCTGCATGCAATAAATCCTGCATTTCTTTAAAATTAGGAGGATCTGAATCTGGAAGCATATTTTGTTTCAAATGAGACATCAAAAATTGCTGATATTTTAGCATGTGAAACTGGCAATTTAAGGCTCTCCTTGCTAAAGTTGCAGACATGTATACTTTCTTTCCCCATCTGTCTAATGCTCTGGAATCTCTGTCAGAGGGAACTGGATTCTTGGCTGATGAGGCCTTAACCCCTTTGGGTCCCTGAGAAATAGTTTCAGGGTCAGCAACAGGGCTTTTATACAGAAATTTGTGAGAGTCAGGGACTCTGTAGTATCTGTCAGGTTTAACTGGGGCTGGAGGTAAGGAATCAGGATTTAAGCTGGATTCAGTATACACATCATCCACAATATCCAACACTGGCGGAATAGCAAGGGGTCTGTGTTGAGGTAATAAAAGGAAGTCTCTGAGCCTTTTCTTGGATTCTGAGTAATCCTGGCCTTCCCAATGGAAATGCTTCCTCATGGTATATAAGGTTTCCCCAAAGGAGTAGTCCTCAGGCGGAGAGGCTGATGGAATTGACTCCTCAGCATCAGAATCCTCATAAGGGGGTAAAGAATATCCTAGGTACGAGGATGAATCTGAAGAGATGGACACCTGGTCGGATGAGTTATAGTCTGCATCCTGTCTAGGCATTTTATCAGGAGGGGGATGGGACCCCCTAATCAGGGTGATTAGGTCTTCAGCCATTTTGCGCATTTGTTTCTTAGGCATGGAGGCCTGTCCTGGAGAATGCGGTATTTGTTTCTTTGTTTTTAAAGGAGGCTTAGACTTAGCAGAGGGTTTAATGCTTAACTGAGTAGGTCTGAAAACACCCTCTGAAGCTGCGGGTATCTCAGCTACTCCGGATCCCTCTGAAGGGTTAGTTTCGGTAGGCTGAATAACTTGTGCGTCCGAAGGCCCAGCCATCTCCACGTGGGAGTCAGAGGCGGCCTGTGGTTCTACAGAAGCAGTAGTTAGGGGCTGCGAAGGCACCTCGCTGAAAACCGGAGAACCGGCGACTGGCCTAGAAGAGGCTTCGTCGTCAGTTTTGGGCCTCGGATGCCTATCTTTGTCTTTGCGCTTTTTATGTATTCCGGTCGTCAGAAGTTCCGACGGCATGGTATAATTGAATTTTCTACCAAAATAATGTCGGGCAAAATCAAACCAACTTTTAATAGTGCGCTTGTTAAACCTAGCACAAAACCGACAACCAGTGACGTTGTGGTCTGGGCCTAGGCATGGGATACAATAAGAATGGAAATCCTTATGAGGTATTTGCTACCCACAAGAAATACAGTTATTAACTTTTACTGACATCGATCTGAGGCAAGAAAATGTTTCCCCAATGGGGTACTTAGCTTTGTAGAAGACTTCGGTTCTGGATTCGGAATGAAAATCTCAGGAGACGGCCGACCGGCACTTGCGAACTGCTTTTGCTTCGGGCACCGCACGGCAAGAAAGACGGAAGAAAATGGCATTGGCTGCATCTTATATACCCCTGTTGCACTGATGTCAGGGAGGAGGCGACAGCAACCAACGCCAGACCAAGACTTTGGAACTCAGGCCGACTGGGGAACCGCCTGATAGCAGGATAACCCAAGTGTAATGACTGCAGCAGTGTAACACGATGGACATCGTACTAAAACGGCCTTAGTACAGAACTTCAAGACAAGAGGAACCGTACTAAAACGGCCTTAGTACAGAACTTCAAAACAAGAGGAACCGTACTAAAATGGCCTTAGTACAGAAATTCCGTTAAACGTTCACGAATGGCCATAAGACACATTACATGGCACAGAAACAAAACTAGCCTGGAAATAAACCGAATAAATATTATACTGCAGGTAAATCCCCAAGTACATACAAGTCAATAATAAATAACAAGAAAATCAGCAGAAAAAACTACTCAACCAATAACAGAAATAAGATGAGAGAAGACGCAAAACCCAAAAGGGTTTCTTAACTGAGGTTATGAAGAGATCCAGAGTACAGAGCCATCTTCAGGACCACACGCTCCAAAGACCTCAACCTCATCACCACAATAAACAGAACCTGCTGGAGGAATAGGTTCCTAACCCAGAGACTTCCCATACTCTGGAATAGACTCCCCCATTCGTGTCAAGCACAGCACTTCACTAGCCCTCTTCAAGAAAAATCTTGACAAGTGGATGGGTAACAGGAAATTCACCCCGGGGATCACTTCAACAGCCTTGCTCGATAGGGGCACAGGAAACTAATGTCCAGCAACAGGACTGGGAATATTCTTGGGTTAGGCTTGTGTTGGCTCTAGGGTCATTAGCCTAGTACTCACCTATGAACCTATAAGAAGATCCTTCAACACTTAACTGGGAAAAGTCCCATCTGTGGGTGTGAGATGCAGTCTCTGTACTCCTAGGTGATTGGTCCACAACATCTAAACAGGCAGTGGGGGGGGGGACTCTGAGCTATGGAAGGGTATCAGGGCACTAGTACCCATAGGCCAGTAAGGCAGTGTGTTTGTTGAACATCACAGTATAGAGAAAGGGATAGGGGAGCGCCCAATGAAAGACCAGCTCTGCCTGACTAAGATGAGTCTGAAACAGAAAAGTTAAAAAGGGATAACTAATAGGGTGCATACAATAATGTATGGTAACCAAGACTCGCCAATGTTAGAAAAGACCGGGAAAGGAGAATAAAAAACAACACTGAAGGACAACTGTAAGGCTCCAAGCATGTAACAAAATATAAAAGGGTTAGGGTTTGTGCAAGAACTGCTTGCACAGGTATTTTTATATCTCAAATAGATTCAAATAATTTTTCCACAGGAAGACAGGAAGTGTGGGAGGTATGATGGGAAACACAGGGATACAAGGGAACATGCTTTCTTGGGAATGCAAAAATCTGGTAGATAAAATTCACTACAGGGTACTTTGTTGGAATCAAAGGAACTAAATTACTGTAACTAAGGAAATGATTCTATTGAGATGGGAAATTAAATATGAATTGCCTATACACAGTAAGGCCCTACTAAGCTTAATGCTGTTGGCTGCCAAAAAAGCAACTAGTAGAAAATGGAAATTAAAATCTAAACCAGCCATTAACAGAATTGCTGGAATGTTGTAAAGGAGATAAAAGAATTGGAGACAGGATCTTTAAAAAAGGATAAGGAGCAAACTACATGGAAATAAATGGATTCTGTAGAGACAAGTGCAAGTACTTTTTACTGAATTTTTCTAATTTTTGCTGATTTTGGTCGTTATTACTTGCACTTCTCAGAAAGCCTAAAAAGTAGCCTAGCTACTTATTTCACTGTATTTCTGCCTGTAAGTTGTTTTCCAGTTGTGCACTTGCCTTGCTTTATTTAAAAAGTTTAAATTTTCAAATTTCTAATTTTGCAAAGTTTTAATTGAGTTTACTGTTCTGGGCTATACATGCAAGTGCATTAGCCTTTCTGTGCTTATTTACTGTACAGCTGCTGATTTAGCAAAAAAAAATGTATCTTGCTTGCTAACTTCCCACCTTTTCTAACTAGAATAGTCCAGTTTCCAGGCTTTGCTGGTTTCAGGACTTAGTTTTAGTGTTCAGATCTATCCAGACCTTGCTGTGGTACACAAAGGTCCCACTGCTTACCAGTGAGAGTGGGAGCATTGTACTGCCCAACACTAGAGGAGTGGTTTCCAGCTCTGAAATTGCAATTTTATTGGCCATTTTGGGCTGATTTCTATCCCTTTCAACCTTCTGGCATAAATACGGGCATTTGCATACTGCTGAGGTTAAACTATTCCCGGTGCCAGAGAGTATGCTCTTTGAATTTTCCCTTAGATCTAGCTAGTTTGTCAGCAGTAGCACTAAAATCTGTATACCTGTGACTAGCACTTGCTCTAAAACTCGCTAAAAATCACTAGGAAGCCTTAATTTGTTACAAGCACTCACCTCTCCTTGGTAATAAGGACAAAATAGGCGTAGGCACTAGACAACCTACAATTGCAAGTACCTTGCCAAAAAGTAAGGGAAAACAGCTCTTGTACTACACAAAGAAAGCACCTAACCAGGCATGTCCAAGGGCCAGCTTCCAGTGATTTCTCCTGTCCACCTGGTGAATCTGGGCATACTGGGGTAATGCAGCAATTGCCTCATGTACACAGACAACCCTCTCCTCCTACCACCAAGCACTACAACTTGTGAGAGATCCACTTACATAGCCAAACTGGAAGCAAAGCTCTCTTTGGCCAAGATTGTGCTAGACAGTCAAGAGAAGTTCAACACCCACACAACACCTCAAACAACATATAGTCCTTCAAAACCCACAAATAGCAACACAAAACCCACATATGTGGAGGCTCTTAACATTAACCTGCCCAAGCAACAAGAACTTCAGACGCTGAAACGCAAACCACCACCACTCCCAAACACAACCAAAGTGTCACATAGCTCACAACACCAGTGTGCCACCCAACAGCAGCCCCTAAAGCAAGACAACGTACCCAACACCTTAGTCATAGGTGACTCTATAGTCAGGCACACAGATGTCCCACTCACCAGGCTGAAGGAGGAGAAAATTACAGTTGGTTGCCTGTCAGTGCCAGGATCCACCACATGATGCATGCACTCAAGTCACTCCACAACAGGTACAAATATGACTCTGTCATTGTCCATGATGGAGTGAATGACTTGAGACATACCTCTCTGGACTACATGAAAAGAGACATGGAAGAGCTCTCGGATCATGCAGCCCAGGCAGGTATGACCCTAGCCCTGAGTAGCATCCTGCCATCACCCACAATTATACCACAGTATAAGGACAAAATGATTGACTTCAATAATTGGCTAAGCTTCTGATGCCATTCAAAGGGGATCCAGTATCTGTCTGCCTGGGATGACATGATTGACAAATCACAATGCTTTGCAAGAGATGGTTTGCACGTGTCGTCCATGGGATTCAGGTTACTGGCTAAGGCTCTTGCCACCCCTATATTGTCTTTTTTAGGCAAGGTTCAAAGGACAAAACTACCACCGTAACAGGTACAAGCAAGCAAATTCTGAAGGTAATGCTACTCAGTGCTCGAAGTCTAAACCTCAAGATGCACTCTCTCGAGGTTCTCCTAAAAATGGAGAACATCGATATCTGTGCAGTAACTGAGACCTGGTTCAAAGCTCCAGAGAGCACCCCTGCAATACCAGGCTACAACTCATACTACACTTTTCGTCCACCAAATCAGGACCGAAACACTAAAGGTGGAAGAGTGGTCCATATTCACCAAGGATAGTCACACCTCCAGGCTGGTTGCCCAACACAATGCATCTGAAATTCTCCAGGTGCAACTAACACTAGGTAAGACTGCAATACAAATTGTAGCTTGCTACACATCCCCCACCATGCCCCAAGATTCTCACTACACCTTTCTAAACATACTGGAAAATATTAAGATACAACCAAACACCCTAATACTGGATGAGTTCAACTACCCTGCCATTAACTGCCAACGGTTCATGGAATTCATAAATTCCAATGTCCTAGAGCAACTAATTCATAGTCCGACTAGGGGTACCAATATTCTAGACCTGGTCATTACCAACATGGGAGATCGATGTTCCACACCTGTGGTCACCCCCTCGTTGGTCAGATCAGACCATAAGCTAATCACCCTTTAAGGAAACCTCCATAAAAAGACTTCTCCAAAGCCAACGTCATGCTTCTCAGGTCAGAAGTACCAAACTTCATGACACCCATGCAGATGGGAACTGGAAGTTCAACTGCTGAATCATACACTAAGGTGCTGTATGAGCACATTCGCTTGTGCGTGGACCGAGCCATCCCAAATAGAACCAAGACGCTGTCCTCTAAAAAAAAAAGGAAGACAATCTGGTGGTCCCCTGCCATAAACAAGCTGTACAATAGAAGGAAAAAAATGTTGCAGAAGAGAGAAAGAACCCAGGATTCAAAAAACTCCCTCATCAGCCTCAGTAGAAAGCTGAGATCCCACATAAAATCTTCTAAAGCTAGTTACAAAAACAAAATTGCCAAATTCCAAAGACAACCACAAGTCATTCTATAGCCATGTCAAGAATCTAAATGGCAATACTCAGACCTGCTCTGAGCTACAGCAGAATGGTACTAGATATACTGATCCCAAAGATATTGCCATTATCCTGGCAGATAGATTCAGTACCAACTTCACCCCCCTCTCACCCCCTAACGGGCCCATCTCAGTACCAAAAGAATGACAAATTCTGGTAATCACGGCCACTCAGGTAAAAAACTCTCTCTAAAGCCAAGAATACAGCATCCATGGGACCAGTCGATATCCCAGGCGATGTACTGCATGAGCTACAAAATGAATTGGCACCTCACCTGTGTGTCATGTTTAATCACAGCCTCACCTCAGGCTTTGTGCCCACAGAATGGTGCACAGCTACAGTCATCCCCACTCCACAAGGAGGGATCCACTTTGGATCTCAGGAACTAACGTCCCATCAGTCTGACGAGTGTGATCTGCAAGGCCATGGAATGTATTACCATGGAAGTGATAAACAAAGAAACTGGCAACCTTCAAACACTGGACCCCACTCAGTTTGGGTTCCTGAAGGGCCGATCTTGCCTCTTGAACCTGATCGATTTCTTCGAATCAGACTCCAGAGCCGTGGACGAGGTAAGGTGGTTCACACAGCCTACTTGGACCTCCCTCCCCAAGGCTTTCAACACTATCCCCCACTCTGGAATCATAGATAAAGTTACTAAGCTGGGCATTAATCCCTACATCACTCGGGTTGCAAACTGGCTTACTGACAAAACACACACTGTAAAAGTAGCTGACTCCAAATCCAGCTCCAGACAAGTAACTAGTGGTGTACTGCAGGGTTCTGTCCTGGGACCGCTCTTGTTTGGCATCTACTTGTCTGAAGTGCAGGCCAACACTAAGGGACTCTGGCTTACAAAGTTCGCAGATGACTGCAGGCTGGGAGCCATTATTGAATCCCCAAATCATGTGAATATACTACAAAAGGGCCTTACCGAAACAGATGCCTGGTGCCAAAACCATGGGCTCAAGCTAAATGCCAAAAAATGTATAGTTGTCCTCTTTAGAAAAAAACACGTACCTGTGAACTACCACATAGGTGGCGGTACACTAAACATCAAAAGTGTGATAAGAGACCTTGGGACACAGGTGGACAGTGGTCTCACCTTTGATAACCACACAGCCACAACAGTGGCACACTTCATCACTAAGGGCTTTTCAACCAGAAAAAAGGAGGTCATTGTCCCTCTGTACTCATCCCTCATAAGACCCACTATAGAATACAATGCCCTGTTTGGTATGTACCTCACAAGAAAATAGAATATAATGCCCTGTTTGGTATGTACCTCACAAGACATCTGCAACAACTAGAAAGGCTGCAGAAATACCTCACAAAAAGAATCACAGGCCTAAAGCAGATGCCTTATGCTGACCGTCTAAAGAAACTCCAGCTATACTCTGTCACACATCGGCTACTCAGAGGCAATCTCTGCCTAACATACAAGGCCATGTCAAACCTAGAGTTGTTGGAAATGCTGTACTTAAAGAAATCCCAATCCCTCTGAGCCACACGCTCCAGGGATCTTAACCTTGTCATCATGATGAACAGAACATGCTGGAGGGATAGGTTCCTGACCCAGAGACTCCCCATACTCTGGAATAGACTGCCCATACATGTCAGGCAGAGCACCTCAATGGCCCTCTTCAAGAGGAACTTTGATGATTGGAAGGGAGATATGAAATTCACCCAGGGGATCACATCAGTAGCCCTGCTAGAAAGAGGTCCAGGAAAGTAAATATTTGTGGGAAGCAACAGCCAGGGAATCGTTATGGCTAGGCTTGTGTAGGCCCTAGGCCCAATAGCCTAGTACCTACCTATGAACAATACATGCTGTAATGTTAAGGAGGAGGAGGAGTTAAACATTACAGGGAATGCAGGATTTCAGCAGTCTATGTAATGTTAAGTTCAAAAATATTTGTATATATATATAATGCACGAGAAGGAAACAATTAACACTTTTCTCTTTTCTTTTACAATTTTTATAGAGCTAAACACTTTAGATGTAATATGGATAAATAAAAGGTTGATATTAAAGTACTGTATTGTTGGTCCACAATTGAGGGCGGCCGCAGTGGTGCAGCGGTTAGCGTTGCCACCTCACAGCAAGAGGTTCTCCAGTTCGATTCTCGTCTGGGGTGCCTTCTGTGTGGAGTCTGCATGTCCTCCCTGTGGTTGCGTGGGTTTCCTCCGGGTGCTCCGGTTTCCTCCCACATCCCAATGATGTGGATTGGACACTCTAAATTGGCCCTAGGTGTGAGTGTGTGCATGTGTGTGTGCCTTCTGTGGAAGGATGGGCGCCGGGCTGGCAACTCAACAGTGTAAAACTCCACTGCCAATCATGAGCGGACAGATGATCCTCTGTGGTGACCCATAACTGGGAAAAAGCCGAAAGAAGAAGACGGTTGGTCCACAATTAGGAAACTCTGATCATCTATGGGTAAATTTTGACAAAGCATTTTATAACTTGGTGCCCATCAAAGAGAATTGGTTAAAAAGTTTTATCAAACAAATTTTAACTCAATAAATGTTACAACTGATCAACTGAACTGAAATGCCAGTTTTCTAAATAGCTTTCTATATTTTACCAACAATTTAACAGAAAGTTCTATTCCTGCTGGACTCAAAACTAGTAATAGAACAGATAGTCTGTTATGGCGGAATTTAAAATAATCACAAATCAGAAGGAAAAACATATAGAAATATTAAAAAAAACACTACAGAAATAACAGTAATTGTATTAGATTCTAGAAAGCGTACTTAAAGGTAATAAATGAAGTACGTTGCAGTTATGACTGCAATCTAGCTTCCAAACTAACGAACAACAAAGATTTTAGGTATACGAGGAATAACAAACTTGATACATCTGTTACAATGTTAAAAGAGGTGACAAAAATCATCACACAGCCAAATGAGGTGATGAATTTGTCTACACATGGTTTGTTCTGCAATTTGATAAATGGAAATTTACAAAAAAAAAAATGCCCTCTGTTGGTTGATGGGAATTGCCCTAATTTGCAAGAGGACGCTATAAAAGAATTGTGTAAAATCTTACCATAACCATAGATGTCCTTCTCTTCCATGTTGCAGTATTCACTGGTGTGGGATTTTCCACCTCAGGCGATCTGATGTCGGCTCCTATACAAAAGCTTTTGCCTGGCTGCTGTAGGTGCATGGGACATCACACAATGGCCCATGGGACCTTAAATGTGACATCTGCACGCACAGACCTCAGAACTTGAAGCCCAGGAGAATGCTAACATAATGAACAAATGCCAGTGTAAGGCTGAACAGATAGGCCTTCTGGAGTGAAGCAGTGGCCAGAGGCCAGACTCTGCAGTAAGAGAAGAACAGGGGGAAATGGAGGGTGGGAAGGAATACTGCAACATGGAAGAGAAGGACATCTATGGTTATGCTAAGACTTTACACAACTATTCTATGTCATTCTATTCCAGTGTTGCAGTATTTACTGGTGTGGGAGAGTACCACAGCTTAGGAAGAGAGAAGGGAGGAGGTAGATGGAGAGGATTCTAGGAGTCCTTGCAGGATTGCTCTTGCAAATCATGCCCTGGTGACTTGGTTTAATTTGTAGTGTTTGGTGAAGGTGTGAAACGTTGATCAGGTAGCTGCTTCCAGGATGGAGGCTGTGTCCAGGCCTTTGAGATAGCCATGCCCCTGGTTGAGTGAGCTCTTACACCCTAAGGCAGGACTTTGCCATGGTGTGAACAAAAAATAATAGATTGCCTGATCCAACAGAAAATGGTTTGTGCGGGGACTGCCTTGCCCAGAGCCCTGGGGTGAAAGGAGATAAAGAGCTGGTCAAACTTTCTGAAGGACTTAGTCTAAGTAGAATCTTAACTGTGTGTGTCCAGGGAATGAAGGATCCTCTCTGCATTATTGGTTGGAGTTTGGAAGAAGGTAGGTAAGTGGATGGACTGGTTTAAGGATAATTCATTTACCACTTTGGGCATAAAGGATTTGTGCGCAAGGTAACTGTCATTATAGAAGGTGGTATAAAGGGGTCAGGCCATGACGGCCTGTAGTTCTGGCACTCTTCTAGCAGAAGCAATGGCCACTAAAAGAACGTTTTTTCCATGTGCACATTTGTAAGGTGGCAGAACTAGCTGGCTCACAAGGAGATAAGGTGAGTTTTTCTAACACAAAGTTGAGGTCCCAGGGAGGTGGGAAGGGTTTTCTTGGTGGTCTAATATATAGGACTCCTCTCAGGAAAAGCTTAACATCCAGCCTGGAAAGCAGGTGTGGCTATAAGGGTAAGCAGGCTGAATGGTGGACTTTCACAGAGAAGTAAACTAGTCCAACCTTAATGAAATCACAAACATTGCTAAAGACTAGGGAGGGGTTAGCCTGCACTGGGTCTCTGTCCTTAAGAAGACACCATTTAGCAAATCTTTCCCATTTAGATAGATATGTCTTTCTCGTAGTCGACTTCCTGGCCTCCCTCAGGATTGAGAGCAGATCCTCAGAGTACAGCGGTCTGTAATGGATTACAAGTTGACCACCCAAAGTGTTAGGCTAAGCATTTGCAGCTGAGGGTGAATAAGAGATCCCTTTTGCTGAGATAGTAGGTCCACCTTGTGGGGTAACTTGTGGTGATTGCCCTTGGCTAAAGAGTGAAGAAGGGGGAAATTACAGTTATGTCCACTTACCATGAATGTAGATGTTCGAGTGTAGTCACTGTTGCAGTCATCACCTGTGGGTTAACCCTGCTGTGGTAGCCCTTGCCCGGCCCGAATACTAGAGTCAATGTTTTTGTTCGCCGGCTGCTGTCGCCTGTAGTCTGACGTCAAGTAGTACTATAAAGCAAGGCAGCCGATGCAATTACATCAGTTTTTCTTGCCCTAATCCATCAGAAGTACAAGGGAAAAAAGAGAAGTGGTCCTGGTGGCTAAGAGCCACCTTGGGAAGCATGTGACCCCCTAGGGGAAAATGTCAAATGGGGGATGGAGGGAGGGAAACCAAGACTGCAACAGTGAATACAGTCAAACATCTACATTTATGGTACGTGTACACAACTGTACTATGTTCTTCATGTTTCACTGTTGCAGTCTTCACCTGTGGGAGGATTCCCAAAGCTGAGGTAAAGGGTGGAAGGATAGGTAGAGTCCTAGGTATTAGGGTCAGGAGGCCCTGCAGAATTGCAGAGGCAAACCCTGCCCTAACCTCAGAAAAGAGAGGTAGGTGATAATGCTTTGTAAAGGTATGGACAGAGGTCCAGGTGGCTACTTCCAAGATGTCACTGGTAGGTACTCCTCTGAGAAAGGTAGTGGAAGTGGAGGTTGCCCTAGTGGAGTGGGTATGGATCGACTTAGGGATGGGTTTCTCATGTAGTCTGTAGCAAAAAAGTACAGTTTTGTACCTACCATAAATGTAGATGTTCGAAGATCCACATTGCTGCAGTCCTAACACTTGGGTAGTCCGCTGTCCCTCGGTCGGCCCGAATATCAGAGTATAAGGCTGACGTTGGTCAAGGCGCATTTGACTGACATCAGAACGTCAGGGTACAAATGCGCATGACCGACGTCATATCCTCAGTCTTTTCTTGCCCCAGATGTCAGAAGACCCTAAAAAGAAAGGTCAAAACCCCTAGACAACAACTAAACAACCAACCAGCCTAACACCAAAAATATGTACAATATATACAATATATACACTATACCTCAGAGGGATAACCCAGCCCACACAACCACCTCAAACTACAGAGGGAAGGAGGGAGGGTATTGGACTGCAGCAATGTGGATCTTGAACATCTACATTTATGGTAGGTACAAAACTGTACTATGTTCTTCATCTCACATTGCTGCAGTCCTAACACTTGGGTAGAATCCCAAAGCAGAGGTAAGGGAGGATGGCTAAACTATAATGAAGCAGGGCTGCCAAAATGCCCTGCAACACAGCAGTGGCAAAACCAGCCCTGGATTTAGAGTACAGAGGAAGGTGGTAATGCCTAGAGAAAGTATGCACTGAACTCCAAGTGGCTGCCTCCAAAATATCCTTAGTAGCCACCCCTCAAAAAGCTGTTGAAGTGGCAGTAGCCCTAGTGGAATGAGGCCTAATCCCAGCTGGAATCTCTTTGCCATGATGGGAATAACAGAAAGCAATGCAAAATCCAATCCACTTAGAAATAGTTTGTTTTGACACGGGCTTGCCCTGAGAGCACAAAGCAAAAGAAACTAATAACTGCTGAGATTGTCTGAACCCTTTAGTTCTGTCCAAATAATATCGCAACTGCCTGTGTACATCTAAAGTGTGCAAAATCTTTTCCCTTTAGTTTGGGGATTTGCATAAAAAGTAGGCAAATGAATAGTTTGGTTTAAAGCCACACTAGAAACCACTTTAGGCATAAAGGAAGGATTAGTACGTAAAGATACCCTATCCTTATGGAAAATTAAGAAAGGCTCAACTGCCATAAGGGCCTGCAATTCAGAAACCCTTCTTGCAGAGGTAATGGCCAACAAAAAGCAGTCTTCCATGACAAATATTTCAACTCAGCAGTAGCTGCAGGCTCAAAAGGTTGTAGAGTGAGTTTCTCCAACACAAAATTGAGATCCCAAGCAGGAGTAGGAGCTCTACGTGGGGGTCTTATATTCTTTGCCCTCTAAGAAATTGCTTGAACAAAGGATGAGAAAACAATGGTGGGTCACAGTCATAGTGAGCTGAAATTGCTGCAGCATGAATCTTAATAGAAGAGAAGGACAAACCTTTGTCCAATAACTCAGTAAGATATTGAAGAGCCACACTTAAATCAGGCTCAGAAACATCCAAATCCTTAGCTGCACTCCAAAATAAAAATCTCTTCCATTTATCTGCGTACACTTTCCTTGTACTAGGCCTTCTAGCTTCCAAAATCACATTCAAAACTTGTTGTGGAAGTTGAGACCCTTTATGGTTTAAAACAGAATATGCCATGCTGTTAGGTGAAGAGAGTGAAGCTTGACATTGAGCAAATGACTGTCCTCCTGGGACAACAGATGAGGAATCAAAGGCAAAGGCCATGGAGGCTTCCGTACCAGACTTCTCAGTAATGGGTACCAGTGCTGTCGAGGCCAATCTGGAGCTATCAAAATCATCCTTTGCTTGTCCTGTCTGACCTTCAGAAGTACCTTTGGGAGGAGAGGCAGAGGTGGAAAGGCATACACATGAAGATTTTTCCAACTGAAAGAAAGAGCATCCACTTTCCAAGCTGTGGGATGAAACCGCTTTGTGCAAAACTTTGGCAGCTGGTGGTTTAGTGGAGAAGCGAACAGATCTATGTCTGGAGTTCCCCAGGACACTGTCAATTTCTGAAATACATGAAGATCCAGTTTCCACTCGTGGGGATCCATGATTTGTCTGCTTAACACATCTGCTAAGGAGTTCTGTGCTCCCGGCAGAAACCTTGCCTGAAGACTTAGTTGTAAACTGAGAGCAGTCTCCCACAAAATCATTGCTTGCCTGCATAGAGGATAAGAATGTGTTCCCCTTGCTTGTTGATGTACCACATGACAGTTGTGTTGTCTGTTAGAATCAACACCTGTCCTGGAAGAAGTAAATCCTTGAAAGCTATTAATGCAAACTGGACTGCTAACATCTCCTTCAAGTTGATATGTAGATGCTGTAGTCTGACAGGCCACTTGTCTTGTATCCACTTTCCATTTAGATGAGCTCCCCAAGCTTTGTCTGAGGCATCTGTTGTTAAAATTTGACTCGCCTCTGGCCGGGTCACAGAGAGTCCCTTGTTTAGGTGACATTCCTGAGCCCACCACAAAAATTCCTTTTGAATGCAAGGTATTATTTGAATGACAGTGTCCAGATGCTGGCAGTGCTGTGTCCATACATTTTGAGATACCATTGCAACTTCCTCATATGCAGTTTGGCATTGGGAAGCACCAGAATACAAGATGCCATGAACCCTAAGGCTTGAAGGACTGTCCTTGCAGTCAGCCCGGACTGAAGAGATAGATGATGGAAGTAAAGGGAAAGATTCTTTTGTTTGTCCGGGGTTAGAAAGGTCATCTGGGATGCTGTATTCAGTCTTACTCCCAGAAAGCACATGTCTTGAGAGGGTACTAGACTGGACTTTATTTCGTTCACAGAATACCCCAGGCATCTTAGCACTGCTATCACATATTCCAAATGACGAAGAAGCTCGTCCCTTCCTTGAGCCAGTATCAGGCAATCGTCCAAATAAGGATAGATTTGTATTCCTTTTAGCCTGAAGAAAGCTATCACTGGAGCCAGAACTTTCGTAAATACTCTGGGCGCAGTAGAGAAGCCAAAGGGCAATGCAGAGAACTGATAGTGAGAAGTCCCAGTCCGAAAACGCAGATACTTCCTGCAACTTAGCCTGATAGGAACATGAAGGTAAGCCTCCTTGAGATCCAAAGTTACCATCCAGTGATCCTTGCCCAGTAGAGGTAAAAGCTGTTGTAACGTCAACATTTTGAACTTGGGAATGTCCAGATAAGTGTTGAGGATAGATAAATCCAAAATTGGTCTCCACGTGTTCCCCTTTTTTGGCACAAGGAACAGGCGAGAATAAAATCCTAGGCCCCTTTCTGGCATAGGAACCGGCTGTATGGCCCCTATTTGGAGTAACAGAGAAATTTGCTTGTGAGCCTCCATTCTTTGTTGAGGAGGAATGTCTGGCATGCCTTTGAAAGGAGGCAAGGTATGGAAATAAAACCTGTAACCGTGATGTATGATATCCAGTACCCATCTGTCTTGGGTAATCAAACTCCAATTTTCTTTGAAAAGTGCCAACCTTCCTCCCAAAGGTGCTGCCAGGCGAGAAGGTTCTGGCAGCTGAAAAGGTAGGTCATTGGGTCTGTTTACGAAAGGACTGACCCCTGCCCTCACCCAAAGACTGTGCAGGAGAACTCCCTGTCCTAGGCCTGAAAGAGCCCTGACCTCTGCCCCTGCCACGTCTAGATCTACCCCTAGACTGGGAATCATAAGAAGGATACGTCCACCCCTTAGTAGGCCAATTTCTACTAAACTTTGGAGGCTGAACCTGCAAAAATCTTTAACAGTCTGCATAGACTTAGCCTTGTCTTCCATTTTCTTTAAAACTGCCTCAACAGGAGAACCAAACAAGACATCAGATTGCAAATGGGCATCCAAAATCCTAGTTTTAACATGGTCAGATAAATTTTGATCCCTCAGCCAGGCATGCCTGCGAAGAACTGACCCAGTGGCAGCCACCCTAGACGAGGCCTGTACAGCATCAAAACCACATTGCAAAGAATGCTTACCCACCTGTTCAGAAACATGCACTAAATCTTGTAACTCTTTACAATCAATACCTTCCGCCAGAGCATCAACCTTAGATTTCAACAGTGAAAGGAGATAATTTTGATATTTCAACATGTGAAACTGGCAATTCAAAGCTCTCATGGCTAGAGTGGAAGAAGTATAAACTTTCTTTCCCCATCTATCCAAGGCCCTGGCCTCTTTATCTGCAGGAACTGGATTCTTGACAACAGAAGCCTTTACACCCTTAGGCCCCTGGCTAACAGTTTCTGGGTCTGCCCTAGGTCTCTTAAAAAGATACTTATGAGCTTCAGGCACCCTGTAATACCTATCTGGTTTAACAGGAGCAGGAGGCAAAGAATCAGGATTAAGCGAAGCCTCTGCAAACACATCTTCCACTACATTCAGAACAGGAGGTATAGCTAAAGGCCTATGCTGGGGTAAAAACAAAAATTCCCTAAGCCTTTTCCTGGAATCAGAGAAATCCTGACCTTCCCATTTAAAATGCTCTCTCATGGAGTGAAGGGTCTCTGAAAAGAAAAATCCTCAGGAGGAGAAGCAGAAGGAGTAGAATCATCCACATCAGAATCAGAATAATGAGAATACTCCTGCAAGTCTTCAGCGAAGACTCAGACACATCCGAAGCCTGCTCATAATCCCCCAACACAGGTTCCATCCTAGGCCTCTTATCAGGAGGGGGCATAGAGCCTCTAATTAAAGTAATTAAATCTTCTGCCATTTTAAGCATGTGCTTTTTGGGCACAGAACCTGAAGAACTAGGAGTGACACCCACAGAAGCAAAACTAGACCTGCCTCTAGGAGAAGCCTTGGAAGCAGAAAGAGAGGGCCTAGACACCTTAGGAAGGGAGGGGAGTACAGTTACCTGAGAAGCCCCTACAGCCTGACCTGCCTCCTGGGAGGCCACATCCTGCAAAAACACAGTTTCTCCCTGGGACTCAATAGAGGTCTCCGTCGGAACCACCGGTTCCACTGACGCCTCTAAAGAACCGGCGTCCGGTTCGGACGACTCCTCTAACCTAGATTTAACTGCCTTGTCCTTGCGCTTCTTTGAGGAAGCCGGCGTCGGAGCATCCGACGGCATATTGTAATTGCACCGCTTCCCAAAGACCAACCTGGCACAATCCAACCTACGCTTTATAGTGCGTTTATTGAACCTAGCACAAAAGCGACACCCAACAACGTCGTGCTCAGGTCCCAAACAAGGTATACACAAGTTATGGTAATCCCTATGCGGTATCTGTTTCCCACAAGAAATACAGTTATTCACTTTTTCTGACATCCGGTAAACCACTGAGGCAAGAAAAAACCAAAATATTCCCCAACGGGGTACTTAACCAACTCTGACTTCGGTCTGAAACTCCGAATACGAAAAATTTCAGAACGCCGAACGGCACTTGCAACACTGCTTCTGCATTGGACCATGCGGCAAAAAAGACTGAGGATATGACGTCGGTCATGCGCATTTGTACCCTGACGTTCTGATGTCAGTCAAATGCGCCTTGACCGACGTCAGCCTTATACTCTGATATTCGGGCCGACCGAGGGACAGCGGACTACCCAAGTGTTAGGACTGCAGCAATGTGAGATGAAGAACATCGGATAAAGTGTGAAATCCATTTGGAAATGGTTTGTTTGGAGATGGGCTTCCCCTCCGTCCCTTGGGCAAAGCTTACAAGAAGCTGGTCAATTTTTCTGAATGGCTTAGTGCGGTCCAGATAGTATGCGAGTTGTCTGTGCACATCTAATGAGTGTAGAATTCTTTACCCCTTGTTTTGGGGGTTGGTGGGAAGGTGTATGGCCTGGTTAAGGGTCAAATCAGATACCACCTTGAGCATAAAGGAGGGATTAGTCCTCAGGGAGACTCTGTCTGCATGGAAAATTATGAAGGGCTTAACAGCCATGAGAGCTTGAAGTTCTGACACCCTTCTGGCTGAGGTGATAGCTAGTAGGAAGGCAGTCTTCCAAGAGAGGTACTTCAATTCTGTTGAAAAGGCAGGGTCAAAAGGAGGTAAGGTTAGTTTCTCTAACACATAATTCAGGTCCCAGGGTGGAGTAAGAGGTCTTCTGGGAGGTCTGATATTAAAAGCCACTCTGAGGAATTGCTTAATCAAAGGATGGGAGAAGAAGGGTGGGTCTGAATCATAACGGGCAGAGATGGCCAAAGCATGGATTTTAATAGAGAAGGAGAGGCCACTATTGAGCAACACTGCTAAGTAATTCAGGATGAAAGGGATGGAAGGTTGGGAGGTACTGCCCCCTTTTGATTGTTTCCAGGAGCAGAATCTTTTCCATTTTCCTACATAAGATTTTCTTGTGCTGGGCCTTCTGGCCTCTGTGATTATGTCCAGGACCTGTTTGCTTAACAGTGACTTCTTGTTAGTTTTTAGTGTGTGCAAGTTTAAAAAAGCTTATAAAGTTTGAGAGTCTGTAGGTCTGGGTGCAGTACCTTCCCCCTCTCCTGGGTCAAGAGGTCTGACCTTAGGGGAAGCAACTTCTGGGGCTGTAAGGTCAGACTGCACAGTAAGGGGTACCAATGCTATCTGGGCCAATCTGGAGCAGAGGATGGCCTTTGGTCTCTCTTCTCTTATTTTGATCAGAACCTTGGGAATAAGGGGCAGAGGAGGGTATGCGTACATAAAGAGGGAGCTCCAGGGGAAGGTCAAGGCATCCACCTTCCATGCTAGGAGGTGATACTCCTTGGTAAAAAACTTGTGCAGCTGGTGGTTGAGGTGAGAGGCAAAGAGGTCCACCTCTGGGGTCCCCCACTCCTGGGTGATTTGCAGAAAGATTTCTCTGTGGAGCTGCCACTCGTGGGAGTCCAGTAAGTTCCTTCTTAGGTGGTCTGCCAGTGTGTTGATTCTTGGTAAGTATTAGGCAGTTAGGTGTAGCCCCATGAAGGTGGCTGTACGCCAGAGACTCAGAGCTAATCTGCACAGGGGGGTAAAGACTGGGTGCCCCGGCTTCTTGAAGTACCACAGTACCGTGGCGTTGTCTGTTTTTATAAGGAGGACCCCTGGCCTGAGATGGGGTTGGAAGGAAGTCGGATCGTTTTGCACTGCCACCATTTCAACCAGAAGGTTGACCCTCTTCAAGAGAAATCTTGATGAGTGGCTGGGAAATCGTAAATTTGCTCCTGGGATCACTTCTATGGCCCTGCTGGACAGAGGCTCAGGAATCTAATCTAAAAGGGAGGTGAAAGCCAACACATTCTGGCTAGGCTTATAACTGCCCCAGGGCAGATAGCCTGGTACTCACCTATGAACCTATGTGCAAGTGAAGTTGCTGGGCATTCCAAAGGCCTTGGGTACACCTGCCTGCTAGGTGAGCGCCCCAAGCTATGTTTGAGGCGTCGGTGGTGATGGTCTGGCTGGAAGGGCAGAGTATGAAGGGAAGACACTTGTTCATGGCACAGGCCTCTGCTCAGAGAAATTTGTTCCTTATGCAAGGGATCAGTGGGAGAGTGGTCTCTAGGGACAAAGAGCTGATGCCAAAGGTTCTTTAAGTATCACTGAAGCTTTCTCATGTGAAGCCTGGCGAGAGAGATGAGAAGGATGCAAGATGCCATGTATCCGAGGACTTGCAGGAACTTCTCGCAGTGAGGTGACTTCTGGAAGCCAGCTGGGTGAAGTAGAGAGGCAGGAAGCTCTGCTTTTCTAGGGATAGGAAGGCCATTAGGGTTGCTGTGTCTAGCACAGCTCCCATAAAAACAATCTTTCTGGTGGGGTTTTGCTTTGATTTTTTTCTTGATGGTGAACCCTAGAGAAGTAGGAGTTTTTTGACAAAGAGAAGTTCCTGGAGCAACTTTTCTTTGCTGTTCACCTGAATGAGGCAGTCGTCCAGGTAAAGGTAAATCTATATATTTCTCTGTCTGCAGAATGCTATAGCCGGGGCCAAGCATTTGGTGAATACTCTGAGAGCAGTAGGTAAGCCAAAGGGCAGAGCAGAGAACTGAAAGTGCTGATTACCTGCTCTGAAACGCAGGAATTTTCTGCACGATTCCCTGATGGGGGTGTGGAGGTAGGCATCTTTTAGGTCTAGTGTGACTAGCCAGGCATTTTGTGTGAGCATAGGCAGGAGCTGCTGCAAGGTTAGCATTTTGAATCTGGGGACCACCAAGGAGGTGTTCAGTTTGGATAGATCCAGGATGGGGCGCCAAGTGCCCTCCTTTCTGTGAGCAAGGAATAGTCTGGAGTAAAAACCTTTTCCTGTTTGATCCGGAGGGACAGGTTCTACTGCCCCCCTGGGATATTAGTGTTTGTACCTGTTTTAATGCATCTGCCCACTGGTTTGGGGGGAGGTCAGGGTACCCTATTGGAACAGGGAGTTTGCTGAAGGTGACTCTGTATCCCTGAGAAATGATTTTTAATACCCACTGGTCCATGGTTATAGAGACCCAATGGTCTATGAAGAGGGTGAGCCTTCCTCCTAGTTTTAGATGAGTGAAAGGAGGGCAGAGGGGGGAGGGAGAGTCATTGTGAGTGCTTACCATAGAAGGATGGCTTCCTTAAAGGCAGAAGTGATCCATTGTTTGCTTCTTTGCTGGCCCTGGGATAGGGTCCTGGATGTCCTGTCCCTGCGGGGATTACTTTGGTCCTGTCTGCTGCTGAATCTGGATGGTTGAACTTGAAAGAAATCTTTTACTGTTTGCATCGATTTTTCTTTGTCTTCCATCTTTTAAGCACCTCTTCTGCTTTTTCCCCAAACAGGCATTCCTTACCCAGGGGTGCATCAATAAGTTTCGACTTGACATGATCAGGGAGAGGTTTTTCCTTCAGCTATGCATGTCTTCTAATAACAGATCTTGTCACTGCTGCCCTGCTAAAGGCTTCTAGGGCATTATATCCACATTGTAATGAGTGCTTGGCCACTTGACAAGCAGAGTGTAGTAATTCTGCCAGCTCCTTTGAGTCGGCACCATCAGAAGAGGTAGCAATCTTCTGTTTTAAATGTTCCAAAGTGTGTTGTTGATATTTTAACATATGGAAGTGACAACTGAGTGCTCTGATAGCTAAGGTTGCAGAGGTGCATACTTTTTTACCCCATCTGTCCAGAGCTCTGGAGTCTTTGTCAGAAGGAAGAGGATTCTTGGCAGAACTAGTCGCAGCTCCTTTGAGTCCCTATGTAATGACTTCAGGGTCTGCAGCAGGGTTCCTGTACAGGTATGGGAGAATCCGGTACTCTGTAGTACCTGTCAGATTTAGCTGGAAAAGGAGGCAGGGCATCAGGGGCTAAACTGGATTCAAGGAAAACATCATCCACTACTTCTAGAATAGGTGGGATGGCCAGGGGTCTGTGGTGGGACAGGTCCAGAAACTCTCTAAGTCGTTTCTTTGACTGTGTGAAGTCCTGAGATTCCCAATGAAAATGTTCCCTCAGGGAGTGAAGTGGGGATAGATTCCTCAGCATATGAATCCTCAAACAGTTAAGGGCTGTTGTTCCTCTTCAAAGGAAGAATAATCAGATTCCCCAGACTCTTGGTCTGACAATTTCTGGAGAAGGAAGCCTTTTCCTTTTTTGAAGTGGGGGCCTGAGTACCTCGGATAAGGGAGGGGAGATCCGCTGCCATTTTAGGCATTTGAGCTTGCGGTGTGGGAGCAGTAGCAAGATGGTGGCTAGAAGCAGATTTTCTAGGAATGGCCTGGCTTCGAGGCCTGAGAGAATCCATCAGTCTCTGAGAAACAGTAGTCGGAAGAGAAGACGTTTTTTGTCTAGAATCGGTAGTGCGAACGGCCTCCTTGGAAGTCCGTGCCTGCGTCGCGGCTCCTGACTCAACCAGGGCAGAGACAGCCAAAGGCTTGGAAGACGAAGTGGATTTCTATGGCATACCGGACTCCGAAAGGGTCTTGGCAGAGGCCTGCGTAGAAAGCGAGATGGGCATCAGAAGCTGCGAAGGCACCTCAATGAATTCCGGAGAACTGATGACTTGCTTAGTGGTAGCGTCGTCGGAAGGCTTTAGCGTCGTCGGAAGGCTTAGCCTTGTGTGGCCTGTCTCTATCTTTACATTTTTTTGGAATGTTGGCGGATTGTTGGCTGACTGACGCCATATCAGAATTCAGGTCTCGCATTAAAGAGGGCACAGAACTGGCAACGAGGGACGCCGTGGTCTGTGATGCAGTAAGAATGAAAGTCTCTTGTGTGTGATCTGCTTTCCACAGGCGAGACAATTGTTAACTTTTTCGGACATCGGTTAGAGCAAGAAAAAAGGGTCCCCAAAGGGGTACTTAGCTTTAGACATTTTCTGCTGAAATTCAACTTCTGGTAGCAACCGACCAGCACTCGTGCAAACTGCTTCTGCTACGGTCTCCACGGCAAGAAAGGCTGATGTAATGACGTCGGCTGCTCGCTTTATAGTACTGATGATCTGATGTCAGACTACAGGTGATAGCAGCCGGCACACAAAAACATTGACTCTCTTATTCGGGCCGGTCAAGTGCTACCAGAGCAGAGATAACCCACAGGTGATGACTGCAACAGTAGAAGAAAATCCAGTGTTGCCTTGGCCAGTAGGGAGTCACCAGCAAGATTTTCGGTCTGTCCTTCTTGATTTTCAAAAGGACCTTTAGTATTAGTGGGAAGGGGGGAATGCATAAAGGAACATCCCCTTCCAAGGAAAGCTGAAGGCACTCATTCTCCAGGCTGATGGAGTGTGATCCCTGCTGCAAAATTTGCTTAGTTGTCTGTTCTGGGTGGAGGCAAACAGATCCAACTGAGGTGTGCTCCACCGGTGGACTATGTCTAGAAAGGTTTTCCTGTTTAGCATCCACTCATGAAGGTGAGAGGATGTTCTGCTGAGCAAGTCTGCTTGTTTGTTTTCCTGAGAGAGGATGTAACAGGCCTGCAAGAAAAGATTGTTTTGGGTGGCTAAACTCTCAAATCTGTAGGATTATCCAGCATAAGATAGGCTTTTGTCCCTCGTTTGTTTGTTCAGGTACCACACGACTGTGATATTGTCTGTAAGAAGGTGAAGAAGGCCTGGTTGAAGAAGAAGGCCTGAAGCTGGGGCTGACAGCTGAATAGTCTCAACGGATGTGCTTTCTGTGGCTGCAGGAAACGGCTTCCACAACGGGAACCGTAGAGAAATTGGGGTTCCTCGGCCCCTATATCGAAAGCCAGCGGAACGTCAGACATCGGAGTGGCAGTAGGAATAGGCTTGGAAACCTTGGCCTTCTTTCCTGGGTGGTTCGGGTTGGTCAACCGACTCTGGGTCCATCCTAAGGGTTAGGCGTTTAAGGCACTGGTTCTCGAGATCTAGATTTAATGCTGCCAGCAAGACTGCAGTCATCTCCCTGACGTTGATGTGTTGTTTCTGAAGGGCAGGGTTCCAAGGTTGTTGAACCCTAAAATCTTTTAGAGTTGTCCCTCACCCTAGGTCTGATGCACCTGTGTGCATGGATTGTGTAGGCAGAGGAAGTTGTAGGGGAATGCCTTGATTGAGGAGGATTTGCTGAATCCACCACCTCAGTTCTGACTTTAGGGAGGGCAGAAGGGGGATTAGTTTTTCTAGGGAGTGTTGGTGCTGAGACCATACATTCTTTAAGTACCACTGAAATTTTCTCATGTGTATCTTGGCTAAAGGGAGCATGGGGATTGCGGCTGCCATGAGTCCCAGTACCTGTAGGAACTGCCTTGCTGAAAGGTGGGATACCCCCAAAAGTTCCTGGAAGTAACTTGAGAGAGACTGCACTATGTCCTGTGGGAGGAAGGATCTCATCAAATCTGATCTTGCATGCCAGCAAAACTTTGTCCTGCTGGGGGTGCAGGGAGGATTTTGGAAGGTTTAGGGGGGAACCCCAAGTTGTGCAGGATGGTCATGGTAAATTTTAGGTGACTCTGGAGATTGGTTTCTTATTCCACTAGAAAGAGAATGTCGTCCAGGTAAGGGTATATTTAGATACCCTTGGTTTGGCAAAATGCAATGGCAAGAGCCAGGCATTTTGTGAACACTCTTGGAGCAGTAGATAAGCCAAAGGGCAAGGCAGTAAATTGAAAATGTGAGGAAATGCCAGTAAATCTCAGGAATGTTCTGTGGGAAGGCATGATAGGAATGTGGAGATAAGCTTCCTTTAAGTCTAGAGTGACCATAAAGGCTTGGGGTGGTATCAGGGACAGGAGGGTTTGCATCATGAAGGATGGAACTTTTAGGAATCGATTTAGGTAGGCTAGGTCTAGTATTGGTCTCCAAGGACCATCCTTTTATCGGACTAGAAATAGACGAGAACAGAATCCTTTTCCTTCCTGGCTCACAGGGACTAGTTCTATAGTTCCTAGGGAGAGGAGCTCCAGCAGAATGAGAGGGAATAGGTGCAGCTGGTTTCTTGGTGGAAAGGGAACGTTTTTTGGCCTTGTTCTTTTGCCACCAGGATAGAAAGTATCCTCTTTGAATGATGGAAAGGACCCATTGGTCTGAGGTGATGGTTTTCCAAAAGGGGTGGCCATGGGGTAGTCGGGCAGACAAGGGGGGTGGGCAAGGCAGTCACGCAAAAGAGGGGTCCCCTCTATCTGGAAAGGGCTGTTTGGAGGGGGGACGGTTGTTACTTGGTCTGGAGAAAGGCTGCCTGCTGGATCCTCTTCTCGGTCTGGAGGAGGGGGGGGGGGGTGAAAAGTGGAAGGCATCCTTCTGACAAAGTAAGTTTTTGCAGGATAATTCCTGTAGTACTTAGGGAAGGGGGACGCCAGCAAATTTGCTTTTCTCTTGCAAGTTTTTGAAGAGCTCAGCTGAATTTTTGCAAAAATGTAGGTTGTGGTCTAGTAGAGCATCCATAATTTTTGTTTTGAAATCCTCTGGAAGAGGTTGTAAGCGTAGCCAGGAATATCTGCGTAGGGCAGATGCAGTAGCTGCAGACCTGGCCGAGGCTTCTGGTGCATCATAACTACACTTGATGGGAGTGTCTGGTCACTTGGGTGGCTAGGAACAGTTTGATGCAATGTCAGACTTAATAGGACAGTCAGGCACAGAGGCTAGCAGGGTAGAGGCCTGGGACACTAGGTCCACAGCGTGTTTCACCATGTGTGTTTGGTAATTCATGTCTCTGAAAGCCAGGGTGGAGGAAGTATATACTTTTTTGCCCAATCTATCCATGGTTTTACTGTCCTTATCTGTGGGTAGAAGAGAGGCAGAAGTTACCTGTCTAGACTATCTGTCTGGAGCTACAGCAATGACAGCTAGATCCGCCAGTGGGAGTTTGACCAGGAATTTTTGGTCATTAGGCACTAAGGGCTATAAGTCTGGGTTCTTACAGACGAGAGTTGAATGCATCCAGGAAGGCTGGGAGCACAGGTGGTATAGTTGAAGGACAGGAAGACCCAAGTTGCATAAGTTCAAAATATCACTTCTGGGTGTCAGACATCAGGGGAGTGTCCCACTTAAGTACTCCATTTTAGTTATAGTCTCCCCAAAAGTTAAATCTTTAGGTGGGGAGTCCCCTTCAATGGAGTCTTCATCTGGGGAATAACAGTCAACAGGGGAAGCAATTTGGTAAACATAAGAGACTTGATTCCTCCAAGGAAGAATCATATTGATATAGCTGTTGTTCTCCCTCTTGAGTAGTTGGATGTTGGGGAGAAGAGGCAGAGGCTGGGCGAGGGCTGAGCACAGGGGATGGTGGAAGGAGCAGTGCCTGTGGTCCTAAGGGCCATGAAGGCCTGCATGAGAGAGTTTGTAAAAGACTGCCAAATTTGGCAGTGCTTCAGATGGAGGAGTAACATCTTTTGTCTTCAGTCTTTTATTGGATGGCGTAGGCTTCGGGGATGGCCTTGGGATTGAAACCCGGCCTGCAGTAGGAGAGGACCCAGTCGGTCATCCAACAAGAGGTTCTCCCGCGACATCAGCTGGGGCTGACGGCTGAATAGTCTCAACAGATGTGCTTTCTGTGGCTGCAAGAAACGGCTTTCACAACGGGAACCGTCGAAACTGACAGAAATCGGACGTTTCTCGGCCCCTATATCGAAAGCCAGCAAATTTGACATCGGAGTGGCAGTAGGAATAGGCTTGGAAACCTTGGCCTTCTTCCTGGGTGGTTCGGGTTGGTCGACCGACTCTGGGTCCATCCTAAGGGTTAGGCGTTTAAGGCACTGGTTCTCGAGATATAGATTTAATGCTGCCAAACAACTGCGAAGTGTCTTGGGCACGAAGGACTGACAAATAGAACACGACATATGGTCGTGTTCCCTACCTAGCCAAAATACACACCTATCGTAGGTATCTTTGTGCGGTATCTGACGGCCGCAATTACATTTGCCTGTTTTAGCCGACATCGGCCAAGAAACAGCAGCAAACAAAGCACAAGCAATGTTAATGGTAAACAAAACAACCCCAAAGGGGTACTTATCTTTTCGAAGTAATTGCGAGTAGGAGCAGAACGATCAAAGTGACATCATTTGTGGCTGAAAATGTCTGAGGTCTGTGCGCGCAGACATCACATTTAAGGTCCCTGTTTTTTATTGGCCCTACGTGTGACGTCCCAGGCAAAAACTTTTGTATAGGAGCCGACATCAGATCGCCTGAGGCAGAAAACCCCACGCCATTGAATACTGCAACGTTGGAATAGGAGGACATCAAGCTTTATTGAAATGAATGTAATTTGTTTGCAGGGCCATATGACCTCAATGGGTGTTTTTTTGAACAGTACTGTAGAAAGGCTGATTCCCTATTTAGTGTTTTTATTTTAAGACGTTTAGGAAAGTACATGTGCCTGACTTAGGGAAAGAAGCAGCTGTGTTCCCCAATTAAAAAAAATACATCCGGTAGGTTGGTGGAAAATTATAGACCTATTAGCCTTACGCATATTTTTATCAAGTGTTTTGAAAGGGCATTACTTTTGATGTTGAATTAAATACTACGCCTTAGCATTGACATATCAACATGAATTTTGCCAGGTAGAACAAATATAATTAACTTAACAAGTTTCTATGACAATGTTGTTGCTTCTCTAGATGAAGACCTGGCAGTGGATACAGTGTACCTGGCTTCGCCAAGGTGTTTGATACAGTTCCCCATGTGGCAATAAATACATTTAAAAAGTTGGAAAAGTGATCATATGGTTAGGTGGGTATCTCACTAGTTGTTGGACAGAAGTCACAAAGTGAGAATCAGAAATTCCTTTTCGGATTATAAACTTATGGTAAAGGATGTACTGCAGGGATCAGTTCTGGAGCCACTGTTATTCGGCCTAGTAATGTTGGAATGTCCAAGCTTAGAATCAGTATGGCTAAGTTAGTTTGTGGATATTGAGATAGGAAAAATGGTCATTAACAGCAACAATTGTTACCTTCAACAATATTTTCATAGCTTATATGAGTGTGTTATGTCAGTAGGGATGAGCTTTAATATTAATAAATGTGCAATTTTGCAGTTTGAGAAAATAAATAATTTCCCATATGCTTTAAATAACCACCGTTTGTGTTCTCTCTTGTATAACAGACTTTGGTATCATGGTGGATTCCAGACTGAGGTACATGTAACAAACATTGTTAGGAAATGTTATGGACTTATTAAAACTATTCTACATTGTTTTTCTAGTAGAGATATACATATCTCCAGTATAAGACCCATTACTGAATATCGAAGTACTGCCTATATAAAGATGTAGTTGCCAAATGTTAATACAAAGTCAAGAAGTTATTTTTTTCATTTAAATCTAGTAGGACTTGATAATTAGATTTACAAACGAGTTAAAACTTAAAAAAAAAAAAATTTAGACATTTCTTAAAAACGTATGCTATGACTCAAGGACAGTAATAAGACAAATTCTAAAATGCCTTGCATTTGCCTCGTTTTTTTTTTAAACAACATCATTGAATCATTGAACTGTATGAGTACCCATGTCACTGCATAATGTCCAATGACAATAAAGGTGTTAAACACATTATGGAGTGTGCCAAGGACACAGCAACCTCAGACCAGAAGGATCAGGAATCCAGCCTTCAGATCCACGGTATATAAAAGGAGCCCATGTAACCTCTCCCTCTCTAACAAGCAACCACCTATGAACAAGGACAGAAAGACCATAAAAGAGAAGAACCATTGAGAGTTCAGTACTGCACACCACTCTGTGGCCCCAAACTTGGAGCCAGCACCAAGGGGTCATAAGCACATGCAAGGATCAGTGCAGCCACCTCAAACACAACAGCTAACCCATGAACACAGAGGTGTCACAGCACTCTGCAGGAGATGGCAGAAGTCGCGTACAAAAACAAACCTCACCCTTGTCCTTCACAGGGAAACTAGCAAGAAAGCTAGGAAAAATAAATAAATAAAGGGGATTGTCTTATTAGAAGCCTCATCAAGAAATTCACTCTGGAAAACTTGCTGATGAACAGCCAACAAACCTCTATCTAGCCTTCAATCACTAAGGCTAATAGTGCAAAAGTCTCTATAAAGACTGATGGATATCAAAGTTCAGCCCAAGGATCTCAACTGTCCCAAATTCTTCGGAAGCACCCATTCTAGGCTTAAATAAGCTTAATCTCCCGAGTGTCTGATATGTGAGCTCCCCTCGCCATAATTTGCTGTAAAGCGACCCCTGTGCTTGCTGTAGTCATCTTAACCAATCACAGAGTCGCTTTACCACATCTCATTTACAAGTTGCAAGCCCATTTCTACATTTCCTACTCTGTATATGTGGAAGTGTGAACCAAATGTGCTTCTGTCTTCAATTATGTCTGCACAGTCCGCATATAAACAGGGCATAAAGGAGGAGCCTGTAAGCCTAAGAGTCATCATGAATAGGACAGCTGTATGGGAATAAAAAGGAGAAGCTGGAAAAAGGATTCACTGCCTGCCATGCCACAGAAGATGATCAGAAGGAGGGAAGGATTCGCTGCAGCCTACTGCGCCCAAGGACAGATGGATCGGTGCTGTAAAATTGGAGAGGAGCTGGTGCTGTTGGAGTGGCTGAATTTTAGCACATTAGGTCTCAAGTTTATTTCTGTGCTCATTTTTCAGGATTGCAGGAATTTTTAACTTTTGTAAATTGTTTGGAAAGGACATCTAACATTTGTTTTCACCCCCCTTATTTCATGCTTCATCCAGATTTCTTGTGCTAATAGTAGAAATATATATGTATAATTTAAAACACAAAAAATATATACCTCCAAACAAAAGCAAATACACCAAAAAGGCTTTTAAGCACAGTAAAAGAAAGTAGAGGTATAGTAAGAGAAAAACAGGGAGCTGGAGGGTGGGCAACCAGGACTGCAACAGTGAATACACTAACATCTACATTTATGGTAAGTGTACACAACGGTACTATGTTTTTCGTTTTTCACTGTTGCAGTCATTACATTTGGGTAGATTCCCAAAGCTATGGCTGGGAGGATGGATTTATACAGCATTAGGACCAGCTTTATAAGGCCCTGCAGGACAGCAGTGGCAAAGCCAGCTCTGGCTTTGGAGAAGAAAGGTAAATGGTAATGTTTGGTGAATGTATGAACTGAGCTCCAGGTAGCAGCTTCTAGAATGTCTTTGGTAGAAACGCCTCTGAGAAAGGCTGTAGAAGTAAATGCAGCCCTGGTGGAATGAGATCTGATCCCCTGGGGGATAGTTTTACCATGGTGCATACAGCAGAAATGAATACAATGGCTTATCCATTTGGAAATAGTCTGCTTTGAAATAGTCTTTCCCTCTGGCCCTGCAGCAAATGCCACCAGTAGTTGTTCAGATTTTCTTAGAGATTTTGTCCTGTTTAAGTAAAATCTAAGTTGTCTGTGTACATCTAATGAATGAAGAATCTGCTCCCCCTTGTTCTGTGGACTGGGAAAGAAAGTTGGCAAATGAATGGTCTGACTAAGAGCCACACTGGATGCCACCTTAGGCATGAAGGCTGGATCTGGATGAAAAATAATGAAAGGCTCCACTGCCATAAAAGCCTGTAATTCGGAAATCCTAGCTGAAGTGACTGCTAAAAAGGAATGCTGTTTTCCAGAAGAGAAATTTTAGGTCTGCAGTAGCAGTTGGCTCGAAAGGAGGGAGAGTGAGTTTTTCCAATACAAAATTGAGGTCCCATGCAGGGGTTGGAGCTCTCTTGAGAGGTCTTACATTTTTGGCCCCTCTGAGATACTGATTTAGCAGAGGACGAGAAAAGAGGGGAGGTTCTGTGTTGTAATGAGCTGAAATGGCAGAGGCATGGATTTTTATGGAAGAAAAGGACAGGCCCTTGTGAAGCATCTCAGTTAAGTATTGTAAAATCTGAGGAATATTGGGCACTGCTGTGCTTAATCCTTGTGAGTGGTTCCAGGCACAGAATCTTTTCCATTTGTCAGCATAAGATTTTCTAGTACTAGGCCTTCTCGCCTCCAAAATGACATCCATCACAGATTTGCTGAGGGATGCTAAGGGTGAATTTAGGTGATTAGCCACGCTGCAAGATTAAAAGTTTGGAGCGGAGTGTGCAGAATCTGGCTGTTCTGCTGAGACAGGAAGTACGGTGTCTGAGGCAGGTGCCACAGAGGAAGGTGTGACACATTGCGCAGGGGTGGGTACCAGTGTTGGCGAGGCCAGTTTGGAGCAATCAGTATCATTTTTGGTTTGTCCTGTCTGACTTTTAGTAGAACTTTGGAGAGCAGAGGCAGAGGGGGAAAAGCATAGACCGATAGGTTTTTCCAGCTGAATGACAGAGCATCTACTTTCCACGCTTTTTTGTGATGAGTTCTTGTGCAGAATTTGTCCAACTGATAGATCTTTTTGCTTCACCCCAGAACTATGTCTGGACTCCCCCATTTGCGTATCAACATGTTGAAAATCCGTGGTTCCAGTTTCCATTTGTGGGGATCCATGAGATTTCTGCTAAGTTCGTCTGCCAGAGTATTTAGCTTTCCTGGCAGGAACTGAGCTTGTAGTTGTATTTGGTATGTCAAGGCCATGTTCCACAATGCCACAGCTAGTCTGCAAAGGGGGTAGGAGTGCGTACCCCCCTGCTTGTTTATGTACCACATAACTGTGGTGTTGTCTGTCTATCAGTAATTGTCCTGGATGAAGGTAGTCCTTGAAGGCTGTCAGTGCATCCCGTACAGCTAGCATCTCTTTTTGATTGATATGAAGGTGCATTTGATTTGGGCTCCATTTGTCCTGAATGCACTTTCCTGCCAGATGAGTCCCCCAAGCATAGCCTGATGCTTCTGTAGTTAGGGTTTGGGTGGCAGGGGGTGGAGTGAATGGCAGTCCCTTGTTTTGGTGGCAGGCCTCAGCCCACCATAAGAACTCTAGTTGAAGGCAAGGTACAATAGGAATCATTATTTCCAGGCTGTGACAATGTTGACTCCATGAACTTTTTAAGTACCACTGAAGTTTCCTCTTATGCAGTCTTGCATATGGAACTAGAAGAATGCAAGAGGCCATGAACCCCGAGGCTTGCAGAATTTGTCTTGCAGATAGCAGGGTTTTTGAGGCCACCTGTTTGAAGTAAGTTACCAAATGAATTTGCTTTTCTGGCGTAAGGCAAGCCATCTGGGTAGTTGTATTCAAGCTTGCACCCAGGAATGTAATTTTTTGAGAAGGTACCAATAGTGATTTTTCATGGTGTACCCTAGACAAGTTAGAACCCTTTTTACAAACACCAGAATCTTTAGGAGAATGTCCTTGTTTTCTGCCTGAATTAAGACAATCGTCCAGGTATGGATATATCTGAATATGTCTTTGCCTGCAAAATGCAATTGCTGGAGCCAGGCACTTTGTGAAGACCCTGGGTGCAGTAGATAAGCCAAAGGGCACTGCAGAGAACTGGTAATGCAAGTAGCCTGCTTTGAAGCGGAGGTATCTTCTGCAAGATTCCCTGATTGGTATATGCAGGTAAGCCTCTTTTAAGTCTAGAGTTACCAACCAGGCATCTCTGCCTAGCATAGGAAGCAACTGTTGAAGAGTCAGCACCTTGAATTTTGGAATGTTCAGAAATGTGTTTAGAGTAGGTAAGTCCAGAATTGGACAACATGATTTCTTTTTTCTGGGTACCAGGAAGTCTTGAATAGAAACCTTGTTCATTTTCCTCTTCTGGTACAGGTTGAATAGCCCCCATGTTCATGAGGGACAGTACTTGTTTCTGGGCAGGTCTGGCCATCCGTTTGGAATTGGCAACATGTGGAAATGAAATCTGTATCCCTGGAATACTATATTTAAAACCCATTTGTCCTGGGTTATAAGTTGCCAGTTTCTTGCATGAAGTGCCAGTTTCCCCCCAAACGGGTGGCTAAAAGGCAAGTGCTTGGAGAGCGTAGAGGGAAGTCATTGAGACTGTTTACCATAGGGAGGTGCCTTGTGGTTTCCAGATTTGGAGGTGGAGGCACCCCATTGGTTTGTTCTAAAAGTCCCTTATGACTGAAACCTGGAACCTTTGGAATGTCTGGGTTTGACTTGAGTGGCTCTCAAAGGAACTGGAAACGACCAGTTCCTAGTTGGCCAGTGCCTACTAAATCTAGGAGGTTGCACTTGTAAGAAATCTTTCACAGTTTGCATAGATTTAGCTTTACCTTCCATCTTTTTTAAAACTTCTTCAGCCTTATTACCAAAGAGACGGTCCTGTTGTAAAGGAGCGTCCAACAAATTTGCTTTAACATGCTCAGGCAGAGTTTGCCTCTTTGAGCCAAACATGCCTTCTTAGCACAGACCCAGTTACAGCAACCCTGCAAGAGGCCTCCAAAGAATCAAAACCACATTGCAAAGTATGTTTTCCAACTTGTTCAGATGAATGCAATAAATCCTGTAAATCCTTATTTTCCACACAGTCAGAAATTAACATCATTTTCTGTTTACACAGACACATGATATGCTGTTGATATTCAAGCATATGAAATTGACAGTTAAAAGCCCTGATTGCCAAGGTTGCAGAAGTATAAACCTTTTTACCCCATCTATCCAGCGCCCTGGAATCTCTATCAGAAGGGGTAGGATTTTTAGCAGTAGAAGCCTTAATGCCCTTGGAACCCTGAGAAATAGTTTCAGGATCTGCAATAGGATTTTTGAAAAGGAATTTGTGGGAGTCGGGAACCCTGTAGTATCTGTCTGGCTTACAAGGAGCCGGAGGCAGAGAATCAGAAGCCATACTACATTCTGAAAAAAACAATCAACAATGTCTAGAACAGGAGGTATAGCCAAATGCCTATGCTGAGGAAGAAGAAGAAAATCCCTAAGTCTCTTTTTAGATTCAGAGAAATCCTGATTTTCCCAGTGGAAATGTTCCCTTAAGGTAAGTAAAGTTTCCCCAAAAGAAAAATCCTCAGGGGGAGAAGCAGAAGGAATGGAATCTTCTGCATCAGAGTCCTCATAAGTAGGAATAGACAAATCCTGTTCATTAGAAGAGTCAGAAGAAATAGAATCCTGTTCAGAAGATTCATATTCAATGTCTTGTCTAGACCTCTTAGGAGGAGGGGTTGGCTACCCCTGATCAGAGTAATTAAATCTTCAGCCATTTTAATCATTTGTTTTTTAGGCATGGTCCATGCGTTGGTTTTTTAGACACAAATGTAGATTTTGGCTTTAGTTTTGAAGATGGCATTGGTTTAATATACAAATCTGTAGGCCAGAAAACACCCTCAGAAGCCAGTGCCTGCACAGCGGATCCAGACCCATCTAAGGTAGAGACATCCGCGGGTTCAATATTTAAAGCATCTCGTGGCATACCGGACTCCAAATGGGTCTCAGTAGAGGCCTGCAAATCAAAAGTAGCGGGTATCAGGGGCTGCGAAAGCACCTCACTGAGTACTGGCGAACTAGCGACTGTCTTAGGAGAAGCGTCGTCGTCAGTTTTGGACCTCGACGGCCTGTCTCTGTCTTTTTCTGTGTGTTTTTTTAGGTATTCCGGTAGTCGGATTGCTAACCGACGACATTTCTGGATAGTTAAATTGTGATCCAAAATATTTTGGAGCAAAAATATACTGACATTTAATAGTGCGTTGATTAAATCTAGCACAAAACTGACAGCAAGGTACTTTGTGGTCAAAGCCTAGGCAAGGAATACAGTACAAATGAAAATCCTTATGAGGTATTTGCTTCCCACAAGTAATGCAATTAACTTTTACTGACGTCAGTAAGGAGCAAGAAAAAGATTCCCCAATGGGGTACTTAGCTGTAGTTGAATATTTTGGTTCTGAAACTTGAAAACGAAAATTTCAGGAGTCGGCCCACTGGCACTTGCGAACTGCTGCTGCTTCGGGCACTGCGCGGCAAGAAAGACTGAAGTAATGGCATCGGCTGCATGTTTTATACCCCTGACGACCTGACGTCATGGAAGAAGGGACAGCAACCAATTTGTTAATCAGGCCGACTGAAGGCAACCTGCCAGCAGATAAACTAAATTTAATGACTGCAACAGTGAAACATGAAGAAAGTACAGTTGTGTACACTTACCATAAATGTAGATGTTAGAGTGTCTTCACTGTTGCAGTCATGACTGTAGGGTTCTCCCCTGCCGGCAGGCAGTCCTCGGTCGGCCAGAATCCCAAAGTCTGGGTCCGGCGTTGGCTGTTCAGCCATGCTCCCTGGCGTCAGAGCGCCAGGAGTATAAAGCTGACAGCCGACGCCATGTTCTCCAGTTTTTCTTGCCCCAGGTGTCAGAAGTTCCAAAATGAGTAAGGTTCCACACCTTTTGCAAATACACCTCAGAAGAAGGATGAAAAAGGGAACCACACACAAGAAAAAATAAGAGGGGACAGGAGGGAGGGAAACCCCGACTGCAACAGTGAAGACACTCGAACATCTACATTTATGGTAAGTGTACACAACTGTACTATGTTCATCGTGTTTCACTGTTGCAGTCATGACTGTAGGGTGGAATCCCAAAGCAGAAAGAAAGGGAGGTGGTCAAAGTAGAGGGGGCGGCTATAAGGCCCTGCAAGACTGCAGAGGCAAAGCCTGCCCTAGACAGAGTAGAGAGGTAGATTGTAGTGCTTGGAAAAAGTATGCACTGAACTCCAAGTTGCAGCTTCCAAAATGTCTTTGGTAGGAACTCCCCTGAGGAAGGCAGCTGACGTGGCAGCAGCTCTGGTAGGCAAATACTCCCTGGGATTTGCTTTCCATGGGGTGAATAGCAAAATCTGATTCCATGAGCAATCCATTTAGAAATGGTCTGTTTTGAAATGGCTTTACCTTGGGAACTAGAAGCATAAGCAACAAACAATTGCTCTGATTTCCTGATGTCCTTGGTTCGGTCCAGGTAAAAACGTAGTTGTCTGTGTACATCCAAGGAATGTAAGATCCTTTCCCCTTTATTTTGAGGAGTGGGGAAAAAAGTTGGCAAGTGAATAGTTTGATTTAAAGCCACTTTGGAAACTACCTTAGGCATGAAGGTAGGATTAGTCCTTAAAGACACCCTGTCTTGATGAAAAATAATATAAGGTTCCACAGCCATAAGAGCTTGCAACTCTGAAACCCTCCTGGCAGAGGTCAGAGCTAACAGGATGGCTGTCTTCCAAGATAAGAACTTGATGTCAGATGAAGCAGCAGGCTCAAAAGGAGGTAAGGTGAGCTTTTCCAAAACATAGTTGAGATCCCAAGCAGGAATGTGAGGAGATCTAGGGGGCCTTAAGTTCTTAGCTCCTCTGAGAAATTGTCTCATGAGCTGATGGGAAAAGATAGGAGCGTCTGTATTATAATGAGCAGAAATAGCAGAGGCGTGCATCTTTATGGAAGAGAAAGAGAGACCCTTATGTAAGAGGTCTGACAGGTAAAGTAAAATCTGAGGAATGTTAGGAATAAGAGGATCAGAATCCTGAGCCTTCATCCAGGAACAAAATCTTTTCCATTTTCCTGCATAAGATTTTCTAGTGCTAGGACGTCTGGCTTCTAAAATGACATCCATAAAGTACAGTTTTGTACCTACCATAAATGTAGATGTCCGATAGGTATGCATCTGCAGTCATAACATATGGGTTGTCCTGCCTCAGGCAGCCCTTCGGTCGGCCGGATTCCAAAGTCTGGGTCTGGCCTCGGCTGATGTCGCACTTTCCCCGACGTCAGAGCGTCTGAGGTATAAAAGCATCAGCCGACGCCATTTTCCTCAGTTTTTCTTGCCCCAGATGCCAGGTGCCCTCTAGGAAGGCTAAATTTGGATAAATGCTGAAAAGTTCCAAACATTTGCAAATTATATACATGTATAAACAAACAAATACACCATAATAGATTCCCCCAGCTAGCTAAAAGATGGGTAAGTACCCTAGGAATACCACAGAGGGGAAGGAGGGAGGGTAATCCTGACTGCAGATGCATACCTATCGGACATCTACATTTATGGTAGGTACAAAACTGTACTATGTCCTTCAAGGATGCATCTGCAGTCATAACATATGGGTAGAATACCATAGCCAATCTGGGGGAGGAGGTACTAAGAAAAGGATGGTGTAGTTAAGATCCCCTGCAGGACTGCATTTGCAAACCCTGCTCTGGATCTAGAGTATAAAGGTAGATTGTAATGCTTGGCAAATGTATGCATGGAGCTCCAAGTAGCAGCTTCTAAAATGCCCTTGGTAGCCACCCCTCGTAGGAAGGCTGTGGTGGTGGCCGTGGCCCTTGTGGAGTGAGGCCTGATATTTTCAGGAACTGTCTTTCCATGAAAGGAGTAGCAAAATCGAATGCAATTTCCTATCCATTTTGAAATTGTCTGTTTGGAAATTGCTCTTCCTTGCACCCCAGTTGCATATGCTACAAAAAGTTGGTCAGTTTTTCTGCTAGTTTTTGTTCTGTCCAAGTAGTAGCGTAGTTGTCTGTGTATATCCAGGGTGTGCAAAGTTTTCCCTCTATTCTGTGGATTAGGGAAGAACGTAGGCAAGTGAATAGCTTGGTTCAAGGATACCCTAGATACCACCTTTGGCATAAAAGTAGGATTGGTTCTTAGTGACACCCTGTCCTGGTGGAAAATAAGAAAAGGCTGCACTGCCATTAATGCTTGTAACTCAGATACTCTTCTTGCTGAAGTGATTGCCAGAAGGAATGCAGTTTTCCAAGATAGAAACTGTAGATCCGCTGATGCTGCTGGTTCAAAAGGAGGTAGTGTCAGTTTCTCCAGCACAAAGTTGAGATCCCAGGCAGGTAGAGGGGGTCTTCTTGGAGGTTTAATATTTTTGATCCCTCTCAGAAATTGTCTGAGGAGAGGGTGTGAGAAGATAGTTGGATCCACATTGTATTCTGCTGAAATTGCTGAAGCATGAATCTTAATGGAAGAATAGGACAGGCCATTGTGGAACAATTCTGCTAAGTATTCTAGGATATGTGTTATGTTTGCCACTGTGACATCTGAGCCTTTTGATGTGCTCTAAATGAGAAATCTCTTCCATTTAGCTGAGTATGTCTTCCTTGTGGAAGGCCTGCGAGCCTTCAGGATAATGTCCTTCACCCTCTGAGATAAAACAGTTTGATTGGGATTTAAGGAATTTTCCAGGCAGTCAGCTGCAATGTTTTCAAGTTGGGATGCAGGGTCTTGAAATTGTTCTGCGTCAGAAGAAGAGGCCATAGGGGGAGAGGCCATGATTTTGCCTGAGACATGCTTCTCAATAATGGATACCAGTGTTGTCTTGGCCAGTCCAGAGCTATTAGTATCACTTTTGGCTGTTCCTCCCTGATCTTCAGTAGAACTTTGTACATCAATGGGAGAGGTGGGAAGGCATATACTGTTAGGGCTTTCCAGCTGAAAGAGAGAGTCCACCCTCCAAGCTTGTGGGTGGTATGTCCTTGAGCAGAATGTCTTCAGTTGATGGTTGAGTGGGGAGGCGAACAAATCTATCTCCGGCATTCCCCATGTCTTTGCTATGAGTTGGAAGATGTCTGGGTGCAGCATCCATTCGTGTGCATCCATGGTAGTTCTGCTTAAGCTGTCCACCAGTGCATTTTCTTTCCCTGGCACGAATTGGGACTGTAGTTGGATATTGAGATTCAGGCATAGTTCCCACAGATTCATAGCCATCCGGCATAGAGGGTAAGAATGTGTGCCTCCCTGCTTGTTTATGTACCACATGACCGTGGTGTTGTCTGTCCTTATTAGCAGGTGTCCTTGTTGGAGGAAGGGTTTGAATGCCTCGATTGCATGCCTCACTGCCAGCATTTCCTTTTGGTTTATGTGCATGCTTAGCTGTCCTTGCGGCCATAGGCCTTGGATACATTTGCCCTCCATGTGTGCTCCCCATCCTCGGTCTGAGGCGTCCATGGTGATGGTCTGCCTTGGTTTTGGTTTGTTGAAAGGCAACCCTCTGTTGGACTGGCAGGCCTGAGCCCACCACAGGAATTCCTTTTGAAGGCATGGAATGATTGGTATCATGGTTTCTAAACTGTGACTGTGTTGAGACCATACACTCCTGAGGTACCATTGTAATTTCCTCATATGCAGTCTGGCATGCGGTATTAGAATTATGCAGGATGCCATGTAACCCAGGGCCTGCAGGATTTTCCTTGCAGTAAGCTGAGTTTGTCTTGTCAGAATCATGAAGTAATCTGGAAGTTGCTTTTGTTTTTCTTCTGTGAGAAAGGCCATTTGGGTGGTTATGTCCAGATCTGCACCCAAAAAGGTTATCCTTTGGGATGGCACTAGTCTTGACTTTTGGATGTTGACTGTGTATCCCAAGGTCTGTAGCAGGTGTATGGCATAGGCCAAGTCCTTTATCAAATTTTTCTTGTTGTCCGCTTGTATTAGGCAGTCGTCCAGGTATGGGTAAATTTGAATTCCCTGTAGTCTGAAATGTGCAATTACTGATGCCAGGCTTTTCGTGAATACTCTGGGCGCAGTAGATAAGCCAAAGGGCAATGCTGAGAATTGATAATGCTCTGATCCTGCAAGAAATCTGAGGTGTCTTCTGCAACTTGGTCGAATAGGGACGTGCAGGTATGCCTCCTTGAGATCTAGAGTCACCAGCCAAGACTCCTTGCCCAACATGGGAAGAAGTTGCTGTAGTGTCAGCATTTTGAATTTTGGCACAATGAGATAAGTGTTCAGTGCGGACAGGTCGAGAATAGGCCTCCATTGATTTTCCTTTCTTGGTACAAGGAAGAGTCTGGAGTAAAATCCTTGGCCTTGTTCTGAACATGGTACCTTTTCTATAGCTTTCATCTGAAGTAAATTGCTGATTTGTTTTAAAGCCTCTGCCCTCTGATTTGGTGGAAGGTTTGGCATTCCGCCTCTTTTTGGCAAAGTGTGGAAGTGGAACCTGTATCCTTTGTCTATTATTTGCAGTGTCCATGTATCCTTTGTGATATAATGCCAGTTTTTTGAGAATAAAGCCAGCTTTCCGCCTAAGGGTGCTTCCAGTTGATCCCTGGTAGGCGGAATCAGGGTTAAGTCATTGAGCCTGTCCTGGTGTAGTGGTTGTTGTTGTTGCACTACTTCTCTGGTTGGCAGGCTGCCACTGACGGCCTCTGTAGGAGCCCTTCGATTGACCTCTGCCTCTAGGGCGCCTGTTCCTGCCTCTCTGGGCTCTGTCCGAGTCTGGAAAGGACCAATTCTTAGTAGGCCAGTTTCTGCTGAATCTCGGTGGTTGAACTTGCAGGAAATCTTTAACTGTTTGCACAGATTTTGCCTTTTCTTCAACCTTTTTTAAGATCTCCTGAGCAAAGGAGCCAAATAAATTTTGTTTCTCCATTGGAGCATCCAGTAGTTTAGCTTTGACATGGTCCGGCAAAGATTGCTCCTTCAGCCAGGCATGCCTACGAATAACTGCCCCAGTCATAGCTGATCTAAATGAAGCCTCCAGTGCATCATAGCCCCATTTTAAGAAATGATTACTAACCTGTTGTGAGTTGTGTACCAAATCCTGAAGGGATTTACGGGCTAGGGGTTCACGAGAAGAAAGTTTCTTATTCAGTTCATCTAACAAATACTCTTGGTACTGTATCATATGAAATTGACAGTTTAATGCCCTGACAGAAAGAGTTGCAGAAATATACACCTTCTTCCCCCATCCCTCTAAAGCTCTAGACTCTCTTTCAGAGGGTAGAGGATTTTTGGCAGTAGCGGCCGCAACCCCTTTAGGGCCCTGAGAAATAGTTTCTGGGTCTGCAGAATGGGCTTTATACAAATGGAAATGAGAATCCGGAACCCTGTAGTATCTGTCAGGTTTGGCAGAGTTTGGAGGGAGAGTATCAGGGACTGTACTGACATCATTGTACACATCATCAATTACATTCAGAACAGGAGGTATAGCTAAGGGCCTATGCTGAGGCAAATGCAAAAAGGTCCGTAATCTTTTTCTAGAATCAGAGAAATCCTGACCATGCCATTGAAAATGCTCTCTCATGGAGTGTAGAGTCTCACCAAAGGAAAACTCTTCAGGAGGGGAGGCCGAAGGGATAGATTCCTCTGCATCTGAATCCTCATAAGGCGAGTAAGCCCCTTCCTGGTGGTCTGACAACTCAGATCCATCCGTGGAATCATCTGAGGAGTGTGGATCAGAGGAGTCAGTCCTGGGCCTTTTGTCTGGAGGAGGTTGAGAGGCCCTGTCTGGGTGAGGGTGTGAACCCCTAATTAAGGAAATAAGGTCCTCAGCTAGGCTGAGGATCTGTGAACTAGAGGAAGGCCTCCGGGAGGTAGATTTGGCAGGCAAAGCTTTTGAAAGTTTGGCAGCTTTAGCCCTTGAAAAGGCCTTAATGGACATGGAAGCAGGGGGCCTAGCTGCCCCACGTGCAGGAGTACAAAATGTCCAAAGGTATGGTGTCGGACATTTCCTGAACACTGGCTTCGGTAGGTAGTTCTGAAGCCGACTCAGCCGGGGCCTCTCGGGCCTCGGTGGTCGGAAGTATGGTTTCGGAAGAAGGAATCTCAGAGGACTCTGTTTCGGCCGAAACCGAGACACTCGCGGTAGGCCTAGCCGTGGTTTCAGCCGAAACCGCGGGCCGCGAGTGTCGGTCCTTTTCCTTGCATTTTTTTACCATATGCAAAGTCGGAGTCTCCGACGGCATTTTATAAGCAAAAGCGGCTCCAAAAAAAATTCCTCTGCAAACTCCGACCGACGTCTAAGAGTTCGTCGGTTGAAGGAAGCACAAGCTAAACAGACCGATATGTCGTGGTCTGGGCCTAAGCAAGGAAGGCAGTAGGAATGGAAATCCTTATGAGGTATTTGTTTCCCACAAGTTAAACAATTATTTACTTTGTCTGACATCGGCTGAGGCAAGAAAGAGTCCCCAATGGGATACTTAGCTTTTTTCGAAGTCTTCGGTAGCTGAATTCACTGGATCTGACCGACCGGCACTTGCAAACAGCTTCTGCTTCGGGCACCGCGCGGCAAGAAAGACTGAGGAAAATGGCGTCGGCTGATGCTTTTATACCCCAGACGCTCTGACATCGGGGAAAGTGCGACATCAGCCGAGGCCAGACCCAGACTTTGGAATCCGGCCGACCGAAGGGCTGCCTGAAGCAGGACAACCCATATGTTATGACTGCAGATGCATCCTTGAAGGACATCCTGCTTGGGTAGGAGAGAATGAATCAAAGATCCTGGATTAACCATGCCGCCAGGCTGAGAGTTTTGACATGGGAGTGTAGAATCTGACCCTGGTGTTGGGACAGAAGGTTCGGAATCTGTGGTAAAACCCAGGGTGGCTCTAGGCAAAGGTTTCTCAATGTTGGGTACCAAAACTGTCGAGGCCAATTTGGGGCCAGCAAGATTATCATCTTGGGCTTGTCCTGCTTGATCTTTAGTAATACCCGTGGAAGAGGAGGAAGAGGTGGAAAGGCATATCCCGAGAGGTTTCTCCAACTGAAAGATAGAGCATCCACTTTCCAAGCTTGATTGTGGAAAGTCCTGGTGCAAAAAACTTGTAGTTGATGATTGAGGTGGGATGCAAAGAGGTCTATGTGAGGACATCCCCAGACTGCTGTAATCATCTTGAATATTTCGGAGTCCAACATCCATTCGTGTGGATCCGAAAGGTTTCTGCTTAGACTGTCTGCCAGGAAGTTTTGCTTCCCTGGTAGAAACTGTGCTTGAAGGTCCAGATTGCAAGCTAGAGCTGTGTTCCATAGATCCATGGCTAGTCGGCAAAGGGGATAGGAATGAGATCCCCCTTGCTTGTTTATGTACCACATAACTGTGGTGTTGTCTGTCCTTATCAGTAGTTGTCCTGGTTGTACAAGATTCCTGAAGGCCAATAGAGCTTTCTGAACGGCTAACATTTCCTTTAAATTGATATGCAGGTGCTTCTGATCCTTTGTCCATAGGCCCTGCAGACAGCTGCCCTAAAAATGGGCTCCCCAAGCATAATCTGAGGCGTCTGTGGTTAGAATCTGAGTGGCAGGAGGCAGACAGAAGGGTTTTCCTTTGTTTAGAGTACATGCCTTGGACCACCAAAGGAATTCCTTTTGAAGACAAGGCAGGACGGAGATCAGTATGTCTAGACTGTGACAATGTTGAGACCATACACTTTTTAGGTACCACTGTATTTTCCTCATATGTAGTCTTACATATGGAACTAGAAGGATACAGGAGGCCATGTAACCCAGGGCCTGCAGGAATCTCCTTGCAGATAGCGGAGTTGTAGTTGCCAAGGTTTTGAATATTGAAGCCAGCTGTAACTGTTTTTCGTATGTCAGAAATGCCATCTGGGTGGTTGTGTTTAGAGAAGCGCCCAGAAAAATTATCTGTTGTGAGGGTGTCAAATTTAACTTTGTTATGTTTACAGTGAATCCCAGGAACTTGAGAAGATTCTGAACAAACTGTAGATGCTGCAGTAAGACATCCTTGCTGACTGCCTGAATAAGACAGTCACAGATAAGGGTAAATTTGAATTCCCTTGAGTCTGCAATAAACTACTACTGGAGCCAGGCACTTGGTAAAGACCCTGGGCGCAGTAGACAATCCAAAGGACAGCGCAGAGAATTGGTAGTGGGTCGATCCTGCCTTGAACCTGAGGTATTTTCTGCGTTCCTGTCTGATGGGAATGTGTAAATATGCTTCCTTTAAATCCAAAGTTACCATCCATGCATTTTTGGCCAGCATTGGCAGTAGCTGCTGTAGAGTAAGCATCTTGAATTTTGGTATCTCTAGCAAAGTGTTCAAGACTGACAGATCCAGAATGGGTCTCCATGAATTTTGCTTTCTGGGGACTAGAAAGAGCCTTGAGTAAAAACCATGTCCCACCTCTGAAAGTGGAACTAGTTCTATGGGTTTCATAGCCAAGAGAGCTTCCACCTGGTTTAATGCCTCTGACCATTGATGTCTTGGAAGATCTGGCCATCCGCTTGGCCTTGGTGGGGCATGAAAATGGAATTTGTAACCTCTTGAAACCACATCCAGAACCCACTTGTCTTGGGTTATACGAGTCCAATTTAGATGAAAAAGAGAAAGTTTTCCTCTGAGAGGGGCTTCCAGGCAAGAAGTTCCTGCAGCCCAACAGAGGGAGTCATTGAGTCTGTTTTCTATGAGCTTGCGACCTGTCTTCTCCCCTAGGGGTGGAAGCAGTCCACTGTCTTGGTCTATAAGAGGTTTGCGTTTGAGGCCTACCTCGGGGGCGTCTATATCTACCCCTCTGAGGCCTGTCTGAATTGGGAAAGGACCAATTTTTTTGTAGGCCAATTCCTGCTAAATCTGGGTGGCTGTACTTGTAAGAAATCTTTAACTGTTTGCATGGACTTTGCCTTGTCCTCCATCTTTTTAATCACCTCTTCAGCTTTAGATCCAAACAAAACATTATGCTGAACAGGAGCATCCAATAATTTAGCCTTTACCTGATCCGGCAAATTTTGATCCTTTAACCATGCATGCCTTCTAATTACTGTGCCAGAGGCAGCAGCCCTACAAGAAGCCTCCAAGGCATCAAATCCACAGTGTAAACCATGTTTCCCAACTTGTTCAGTGGCATGCAATAAGTCATGTAGTTCCTTATCCTCTGCACAGGCGGAAATGGAAGTTAGCTTTTGCTTTAAAACAGATAGGAGAAATTGCTGGTATTTCAGCATATGAAACTGACAGTTTAAAGCCCTAATAGATAAAGTAGCAGAAGTGTACACCTTCTTGCCCCATCTTTCTAAAGATCTGGAATCCTTCTCAGTGGGAATGGGGTTTTTAGCAGAAGCGGCCTTAACGTCCCTTAGGACCCTGAGAAATGGTTTCAGGATCAGCAGTAGGGTTCTTGAATAAAAACTGGTGGGAATCAGGAACCCTGTAGTATATGTCTGGCTTAACAGGAGCTGGAGGAAAAGAGTCAGGAGTTAAGTTAGCCTCAGAAAAAGCATCATCCACAATATCCAAAATAGGAGGAATAGCCAGGGGCCTATGTTGGGGAAGAAGAAGAAAATCCCTTAGTCTTTTCTTAGATTCCGAATACTTTTGTCCTTCCCAGTGGAAATGTTCCCTCATTTCATGCAAAGTTTCCCCAAAAGGGAAATCCTCAGGGGGAGAAGCTGAAGGAATGGATTCCTCAGCATCAGAATCCTCATAAGGAGGAAAAGAATATTCCTGGTCAGAAGAAGAAACAGAAGCCTGATCAGAGGAGTCAAAATAAACTTCCTGCCTTGGCCTTTTATCTGGAGGGGGATGTGAACCCCTAATCATAGTAAGCAAGTCCTCCGCCATTTTAAGTAACTGTTTGAGACTTGGGAGCCGGATCAGAAGAGGCCTGGGTTGCAGTCTTTGATTTGGAAGGAGTCTTTGCCTTTGACTTTATAAGAAGCTGAGTAGGCCTGAAAACCCCTTCGGAAGCCGGTACCTGCACAGCGGCTCCGGACCCATCCGAAGGAGCATTGTCCGAAGGTCCAACTGAAATATTCAAAGGCCTAGTTGGCTCCTCGTGGGAGTCCGTTTCGGCTGTCGGTTCCAAAATGGCCGATGACAGGGGCTGCAAAAGCACCTCACTGACTATGGCCGAACCTGAAGCTGGCTCCGCTTGTGCGATATCGTCTGATTTGGACCGCGGAGGCCTGTCTTTGTCCTTGCGTCGTTTGTGAACTCCGGTAGCCGGAACCGTATCCGACGACATTTTGTAATTAAAACGCCTACCGAAGTAATGAAAAGCAAAATCGTACCTTTGTTTAATAGTACGTTGATTGAATCTAGCACAAAACAGACAACTAGCTACGTCGTGGTCAGGGCCTAAGCAAGGAATACAGTAAGAATGAAAATCCTTATGAGGTATTTGCTTCTCACAAGAAATACAATTATTAACTTTTTCTGACATCGGACTGGAACAAGAGAAAAATTTCCCCAACGGGGTACTTAGCTTTGAGTAGGAGAAGAAAGTCTTCGGACTGAAGTTTGATCAGAAAAAATTGTCAGGAGTCAGCCGACCGGCACTTGCGAACTGCTATCACCGCACGGCAAGAAAGACTGGAGAACATGGCGTCGGCTGTCAGCTTTATACTCCTGGCGCTCTGACGTCAGGGAGCATGACTGAACAGCCGACACCGGACCCAGACTTTGGGATTCTGGCCGACCGAGGACTGCCTGCCGGCAGGGGAGAACCCTACAGTCATGACTGCAACAGTGAAACACGATGAACATCATCTGCATATCATTCAGAGAATGCTTGTAGACACATATCCTGTTATTCCTGTATTTTTCCAAGTTTATAGGAGCAAGATTTAAAATGTGTCTGCTTGGACCTTTGGCCCCCCAACTATTTTATGCTTTGTCCAGATTTCTTCTGCTAAGACGTTGAGAGGTATATAATTTTTATTTTATTTTTGTTCTGGTCTGCTTAAAATGTGGTGTCTTCTAGCAATACAATGACTGGTCACTAATGACAGATCTTTGAGTTTCAGAACTGCATATCCATCAGAGAACGCATGCTAACACACCCTGTTATTCCAGCATTTTTCTAAATATATAGGATCAAGATTTAAAATGTCTGTATGTGTGGGGTCCTTTGTCCATCCCCCCCCCCACATTTTATGCTTCATCTAGACTTCTTGTGCTAAGCCGCGGTGGTGCAGCTGTAGCGTTGTCACCTCACAGCAAGAGGTTCTTCCATTCGATTCTCGGCTGGAGCACCTTCTGTGCGGTGTCTGCATGTCCTCCCCATGTTTGAAAGACATGCGTCAATGGGCGTGCCTTCGTTGAAGGTTGGGTGCTGGGCTGGCACCTCGGCACCGTAAAAATTGACTGCCAATCATTAGTGGACCGGAGTTCCACTGTGGCGACCCCTAACCGGGAAAAGCCAAAAGAAAAACGACAACTAGACTTCTTGTGCTAAGAGTTTAAGAGATATGTGACACATAGTCCAGATTTTTTTTCATATTTTTGGTCTTACCCATTTGTTAGTGTGCTTAGTAATTTGTTTATCAATGCACCTGTATTCCTGGTAGTAGTATTAGGTGTTTCTTGTGGGACTTGTAGATTTGTACAATTCGCTTCAAGGGTAGGCCAAATTCAGGGCAGTGTTTTGACTTTCCTGGGGCAAATTATTCAGAAATCATAGATATTGGGTACACATGTATTCTATTTAAATGATTTAAAATGTGTAAAATCAGCTTTCACCGTTTGCAATACTTGTTGAGTTATGTGAATTTAATGGGGAAACATCAGTGGCATTTATTACTTTTATTTTGAGCACTGTGGATTCTTTCTTTCTCTGGCAGTGACAGTGTTCAACTTTGTTTTCTGTGGTGGAAATGCATTCCTTAGTTTGAGACATCCACCTACAAACATGCATTATTTCAGGTAATTCTGCCTATAAAATATTAGCTATGACTGGATTTTACCGATAAATTTGAGCATTTAGAGTGTACCAAATTATTAAGAGTCTGGGAGTCTTTATTGTGCAGCATTTTTATTTACTTATTTTAACATTTGTTAACCGGGAAAGTCCGACTTGGAACAAAGCCAATTTTCAGCGGAGGCCCAGGGAGAAACGCTGCTTGGACATTACAGGTGGTAGCTATGGTGGTGTGGGCACATAGGCAGAATAACTGCCGTTTGTCTCATTTTACCTTTTTAGCAAGTTTATTATGTACGTATGCATACACAAGTCTTAGCGGTACATGTACTATAGGTATATTTGCATATGTAGGTTTAGTATTATTATATGCTCAGGCAGTGCCCACTTAAGTACTTCTGGGAGTAATCGAACTACTTTATGTTAGTGCACATAGTACTTGAACTAGTACATCTTTCAGAAAATTTATGTTGGCACAAAACTTGTTTTAACAAATGAAGTGCAAGACAACACTTAAATATGATCCCCTCTATGATTTTGAGCTTCATTTTACTTTACATATACTTCACAGTACACTTGTCACTTTGAACCTTTTCTAATTATGCTCTCTTTTCTCCAAAGATGTTGCCTCTGAGAAGAAACTAATGACTACATTCCAAAGCAGCCGGAAGGATGGTCTAGGATATGCTTTTTGCAAGATGTGTGCTACCAATATTAATGTCAGAGATGAAGGGAGGAATGATCTACAGTGACACATGGATACCACAAAGCACAAGATCAGCACCAAACATTCGACTGGGAGGGAGGTGACAGAAATGTTTGCCACTCTGCAAACCAACTAGGGAAAGGGAAAAAAAATATGGCAGAGGAAAATTAAATGACTTGGTCTGCAATGTTTAACAGGATGTTTATCAGTGTAGTGACACTGTGCACAGACAGGGAGTAACCTCCACTCAATCATCTAGAAGCCACAGGTGACATTTTGGACAGGGGTAGGAGGGAGTCTGAAGTGGATGAAAACCAGACAACATTGATCTAAAGTTATGATAAGTACATAACTTATGTTCAATGTCTGTTTTCATCCATTCAAACATGTGGGACAGAATCCCAAGCTGTCAGACTGGGTAGTATAAGGGAAGGACATTCCTAAGTCTGGTGGAGCCGAAACATAAACATGATCTGGATTGTGAGTTCAACTTATAGTAAGACACAAAGGTGCATATATATATGCCCAGGTCATCAAATGACAATGTTCTAGTGAAGGTTGTAGAAGTAGAACCTGCTTTTGTTGAATGTGTGTTAGACTTGCTTGCTAAAGGCAAGTTTTTTTTCTATGATATACGAAAGAAATGCAATCTGAAAGGCATATGGATAGGATAATTTTAGAAACTGCTTTTCCTAATTTTGGCTTAGCAAAGGAAACAAATAAGTGATCATCCTTTCTGAAGTCCTTTGTCCTGTGAATATCGAATAACATCCACACTTGAAACTCTGACCACATAACCATTATGCTAGTATCAGCATACAAACCTGCACTAGTCAGAGAAAAACCCACTGTGAAGTAAGTGAAGGAGTGACCAAATGGAACAATCATAGCAATCCAACACTGTTTTGATAACACTAACAGGAACATATTCAAGGAGGCTACAACTACTGAACAACAAATTAACTTGGATGAATATGCAGAAACAGTGATGGCATATATTTGCAAATGTGCAGATGGTGTGACAACTAACAAAAATATCCTAATAGACCATCAAAACCATTGGCTCACAGGCAAAGTATACGAGTTTCTGAAGCAGTGAGATGAGGCATTCAAAATGAATGACAAGGAAGCTCTCAGGGTGGTAGGGCAAATCTGAAGAGAGGGATAAAGGAAGCAAAGAGGGTCTTTGCAAGGAAGGTCCAGAGACACTTCACCAATACAAGGGACTCTTGGAGCATGGGGCAGGGCATAAAAGCCATTACAGAATACAAACCACTGTCAGCTAAATGTGGGGGCAGCATAGAATTTCTGGATAGGCTAAACACCTTCTAAAGCAGATTTGTGGAGATGAACTGGTCAAAAGCAGTGAAACTTCCAAGAAGTCCAGAGGATGAAGTGCACAGTCTAACCACAGGTGAGGTGAGGTGAGGGAAAACCCTGCAGCAGATGAACCCCAGAAAGGCTGCTAGAGCGGAGAACATCCTGGGAAGGGTGTTAAAGGACTGTGCTGAACAACTAGGCACTGACATTTTTAACACCTCCCTTGTCCAAGCAAAAGTATCTACATGCTTCAAAAATACAAACATAATACCACTGCCGGAGAAAGCAACTTCCTCAGTCCTGAATGACTATGGACCAGTAGCCCTCATGTCCGCAGTCATGAAAAGGTTTGAAAGACTGGTCAAAAAACAACTCTCAGCAAAACTACCAGCTGGACTTGGCCCACTACAGTTTGCATATGGTGCCAACTGCTCCACATCAGATGCCACCTCGGTTGCACTACATCTTGCAATGGTAGACCTGCAGAATAAGGACACTTATGTCTGGATGCTGCTTATTGACTTTAGTTCAGCATTCAACATAGTTATCACACAACAGCTACATCGAGAAACTTGTCCATCTGGGCATCAGTAACCACGTGTGCAACTGGATACTGGGCTTTGTGATTGCAAGACCACAAAAAGTGTGTCGGCAAGAATTCCTCAAGAAACATTACAATTAACACAGGAGTACCCCCAGGGATGTGTGTCGAGTCCACTACTGTTTACCATGCTACCTCCTGACTGTATAGCCAGACCTAATACCAACCACATTATCAAGTTTGCAGATGACACCACAGTCATGGGCCTCATGAATAATGAAGATAAAGGAGCATACAAGGAAGAAGTGAATCTACTGACCGACTGGTATGCTTGGTACAGCCTTGATCCTGATCAGCATATCAAGCTGCCATGGAACTTGGACTAAAAAAGAAAAAACAGCTGCCATTATTTTACTCTCACTAAGCTGAGCTTTTGCTGTTTAGCGAGTGTAAAATAGAGTAAAATAAAGAGTGTGTGTGTTTAGGTCTGTGTGTGAGTATGTATAAAAGTAAGAGAGACAGAGACCGTTGAAAATAAACGGAACAGAAAAGTGTTTGCATGCATGTGTGTTTACGTTGCTGTCTGCCTGAGAGTGAACGCGTGCATGAAAGTAGAACAGACTGTGTGCGTGTGTGAGACAGAGAGAGAGAGAGAGAAAGTGAAGAGTGATAGCGATCGAGTGATCCCTGGCAGCAGCAGCATAACATAAGAGGTTTGCGTACCTCACACATCTCTCGCAATCTCTCTGCACAAGAAATCTGGACAGAGCCACAAATAATGGGTAAACAAAGGACCAAATATAGGGACGGATTTTAAATATTGCTCTTATAAACTGAGAAAGTTGCTAGAATAACAGCATTTCCATTAGCATGTATTTTCTAAAGAATATGAAGTCTGAAACTCAAATGTCTGTCATTACTTAATGAATTCGATCCCCAATGACTTCAGAGAAAGTACAGTTGTGTACGCTTAACATAAGCGTAAATGTTTGAGTGTATTCACTGTTGCAGTCATCACCTGTGGGTTATCCCTGCTGTGATAGCCCTTGGCCATTCCAAATACCAATCAATCTTTTTCTGTGCCGGCTGCTGTCGCTTGCTGCCTGATGTCAGGGTGTCAAGTGCTATAAAGGAGAGCAGCTGATGCCATTACATCAGTTTTTCTTGCCATAACCAGTCAGAGGCCAAAGTAAATAAGGTAAAGTTGTCCTGGTGGCTAAAAACCACCTTTTGAAACGTTATGTCTCCCTAAAAAAAGAAGATACAAGGGGGAAGGAGGGTGGGAACGAGGACTGCAACACTGAATACACTAACATCTACATTTATGGTAAGTGTACACAACTGTACTATGTTCTTCGTGTTTCACTGTTGCAGTCATCACCTGCGGGAGGATTCCCAAAGCTGAGGAGAGGGGTGGTAGACTTAGTTAAGAGACCTAGGAATGGGTCAGCATGCCCTGCAGAACTGCAAAAGCAAACCCTGCCCTAGCCTTAGAAAACAAGAGGTACGTGGTAATGCTTGGTAAAGGTATGGACAGAGTTCAGGTGGCAGCTTTCAGGATGTCGCTGGTGGGAACTCCTCTGAGGAATGCTGTGGAAGTGGATACAGTGTGATATCCATTTGGAAATGGTTTGTTTGGAAATGGGCTTCCCCTCTGCTCCTGGGGCAAAGCTGATAAGTAGTTGGTCTGTTTTTCTGAAGGGTTTGGTGAGGTCCAGATAGTATCCGAGTTGTCTGTGCAAGTCTAGTGAGTGCAGAATTCTTTCCCCCTTGTTTTGAGATGTATGGCCTTGATTGAGAGTTACATTAGATACCACCTTTGGCATAAAGGAGGGATTAGTCCTCAGAGAGACCCTGTCTGCATGGAAGATGATGAAGGGCTCAATGGCCAAAGCCTGAAGTTCTGAAACTCTCCTGGCTGTGATAGCTAGGAGGAAAGCAGTCTTCCAGGAGAGGAATCTTAGTTCTGCTGAAGCAGCAGGTTTGAAGGGTGGTAAAGTTAGTTTTTCCAAAACATAATTCAGGTCCCAAGCTGGAGTGGGTGGCCTTCTGGGAGGTCTGATATTAGAAGCCCATGTGAGGAATTGTTTAATCAAAGGATGGGAGAGAACAGGGGTTGTTCTGTACCAAAATGAGCTGAAATGGCTGAGGCGTGATTTTAATAGAGAAGGAGAGGCCACTATTAAGTAGCTCCACTAGGTAGTCCAGGATAAGAGGGATGGAAGGCTGTGAGGTATTGCCCCCTCTGGACCAGCTCCAGGAGCAAAATCTTTTCCATTTTCCTGCATAGAATTTTCTGGTGCTGGGCCTTCTGGTCTCTGTGATAATGTCTAGGATCGGTTTGCTTAACAAAGGCCCTTGTTTGCCTTTGGAGTATTAGCCATTCTGATTAGTTTGAGAGTGTGCAAGTCTGGGTTCAGCATCCCCCCACCACCACCAACTGAGTTAAGAGGTCTGAGATCAGGGGAAGCTGCCTGGGAGGCTGTAAGGTCAGACTGCGCAGTAAGGGTTACCAATGTTGTCTGGGCCAATCTGGAGCAATGAGAATGGCCTTTGGTCTCTCCTCCCTTATTTCGATCAGTACCTTTGAAATACGAGGCAGAGGAGGGAATGCGTACACAAAGAGGCTGTTCCAGGGGAAGGTCAATGCATCCACCCTCCACGCTAGGTGGTGATACTCCCTGGTACAGAATTTTGTTAGCTGATGGTTGAGATGTGAAGCAAAGGGATCCACCTCCGGAGTCCCCCATGCCTGGGTGATTTGTAAAAAGGTTTGTCCGTGGAGCTGCCATCTGTGGGGATCCAATAAGTTTCTGCTTAAGTGGTCCACCAGGGTGTTGTTGATCCCTGGTAGGTATTGGGCTATCAGGTGTAGTCCCATGGAAGAAGTAGTCAGCCAGAAGTTTATGGCTAGCCTGCACAGAGTAAAACTAGGTCCCTCCCTGTTTGTTGATGTACCACATTACTGTGGTGTTGTCTGTTTTGATAACAACACCAGGCTTAAGATGGGATTTGAAGGAAGTCCGAGCCTTTTGTACTGCCATCATTTCCTTCTGCTTGATGTGTAAGGGTCCTTGGGTGCACCTGCCTTCTAGGTGAACGCCCAATGTTATGTCTGAGGTGTCGATGGTAAGTGTGTGCCCGGTAGGGCAGACAGTGAAGGGAAGACCCCTTGTTCTGGGCATAGGCCCCTGCCTACCAGAGAAACTTGGCCCTTATACAGGGGATCAGAGGGAGAGAGGTCTCTAGAGGCTGAGTGTGCTGGCACCAAAGGTTCTTTAGGTACCACTGAAGTTTTCTTATGTGAAGCCTGGCCAGGGGAATTAGAAGGATGCAAGATGCCATGTACCCTAAGGCTTGCAGGAACTTCCTGGCAGTGAGGTGGCTTCTGGAAGCCAGCTGGGTGTAAGAGAGGCAGGAAGCTCTACTTTTCTGGGGACAGGAAGGCCATTTGGGATGCTGTGTCCAGCAGTGCTCCCAAGAAAATGATCTTCCTGGAGGGTGTTTGCTTTGATTTCTTCTCGTTGATGGTGTACCCTAAGGAGGTTAGGAGGGTTTTTACAAAGAGCAGGTCCTTAAGGCGCTTTTCTTTGCAGTCTGCCTGAATGAGGCAGTTATCCAGGTAAGGGTAAATTTGTATATTTTTCTGTGTGCAGAAGGCTATGGCCAGGGCTAAGCATTTGGTAAATACCCTGGGAGCAGTAGATAAGCCAAAGGGTAGCACAGAGAAAGTGTTGTGAGCCTGCTCTGAAGCAAAAGAATTTCCTGCAGGATTCCCTTATGGGGATGTGGAGGTAGGCATCTTTTAGATCTAGGGTTGCTAATCAGGCATTTTTTGTCAACACAGGCAGCAACTGCTGTAAGGTTAGCATTTTGAATTTGGGGACCACCAGGGAGGTGTTCAGAATGGATAGATCCAGGATGGGACTAAGTGCCCTCTTTTCAGGGAACCAAGAACAGTCTGGACTAAAAACCTTTGCCTGTTTGATCTGAGGGGGCAGGTTCTACTGCCCCTTGAAATATGAGAGTTTGGACTTGTTTCAATGCCTCTGCCCACTGATTTGGAGGTAAGTCTGGGTACCCTCTTAGAATTGGGAGTTCGTTGAAGGAGAATTTGTATCCCTGAAAAATTATCTTTAAGATCCACTGGTCCTTTGTTACAGAAAGCCAATTTTCTTTGCAGAAGGAAAGCCTTCCTCCTAGTTTTTGGTGAGTGAAAATAAGGCAGAGCGGGGCGAGGGAGTCATTGAAAGTTTTTGCCATAGACGGATGGCTTAGAACACCCTGCCTTTGGAGTGAAAGTGGTCCACTGTTTGGTTCTCTGCTGTCCCTGGGGTGGGAGTGTGGGTGGTCTGTCCCTGCAGGTCATGCCTTTCCCCTGTCTGCTAGGTGCAGGAAAGGACAAGTGCTTTGAGGGAAAATTCATGCTGAACCTAGGAGGTTGTACCTGAAGGAAATCTTTTGCTGTTTGCATAGATTTTGCTTTGTCTTCCATCTTTTTAAGCACCTCTGCTATTTCTAAAAAACAACCGGTCCTTATCCAAGAGTGCATCCAAGTAATTTAGATTTGACATTATCAGGGAGAGGCTGTTCCTTCAACCATGCATGTCTCCTAATGACAGATCCTGACACTGCTGCCCTGTTTGCGGCTTTGAGGGAGTCATATATCCACAGTGTAATGAGTGCTTAGCCACGTGACAAGTAGAGTGCAGTAAATCTGCTAACTCTTTTGAATTGGCACAGTCCGGAAAGGTAGAACTTTTTTGTTTTAACAGTTCCAAAGTGTATTGTTGATATTTTAACATGTGGAAGTGACAGTTGAGAGCTCTGACAGTGAAGGTTGCATAGGTGTACATTTTTTTACCCCATCTGTCCAGAGCTCTGGATTCCTTGTCAGGAGGAGTAGGATTTTTGGTAGAACTAGCCTCACCTCCTTTTGGTCCCTGTGTAATGACCTCTGGGTCTGCAGCAGGATTTCTGTACAGGTATTTGTGAGAGTCCGGTACTCCTTAATACCAGTCAGGTTTTCTGGAAGCAGATGGGAGGGTGTCGGGAGTTAAACAGGATTCCTGAAAGACATTATCAACCACCTCTAAGATAGGAGGGATGGTCAAGGGTCTGTGCTGGGGCAGGTCTAGAAACTTTCTTAGTCTTTTCTTAGACTGAGGGAAGTCCTGGGATTCCCAGTGAAAATGCTCCCTGAGGGTGTGAAGGGTTTCCCTAAAGGAAAGATCTTCAGGTGGAGAGGCAGAGGGAATGGATTCCTCTGCACCTGAATCCTCATAAGCAGTCGGAGGTTGTTCCTCTTCCAAATCTGAATAATCAGACTTCTTAGAATCCTGTTCTGTTAGTATTTCAGGAGAGAGGTTTCTTTTCCTTTTAGAAGTTGTGGCCTGACTACCTCCCTGATGAGGGTGATATGATCCTCTGACATTTTAAGTATTTGAGTTTGGGGAGCAGGAGTAACATGGTGGCTAGAGGTAGTTTTCCCGGGACTGGCCTTGCCTCTAGGCCTAAGAGAAACCATTGGTCTGAGAGGAACAGTAGTCGGAAGAGAAGATGTCTTTTTTTGTCTGGAATCGGTAGTGCGAAAGGCCTCCTCAGAAGCCGGTGGCTGTGTTGCGGCTCCAGACCCAATTGAGGAAGAGACAACTAAAGGCTCAGAAGACAAAGAAGATTTCTGCGCCATACCGGACTCCAAAAAGGTCTCGGTAGGGGCCTGCAAAGGAATCAAATTGGGCATCAGGGGCTGCGAAAGCACCTCACTGAATTCTGGAGAACTGACGACCTGCTTAGTGGTAGTCATCGGAAGGCTTGGCCTTCTGTGGTCTATCTTTATCCTTACGTTTCTTTGGAATGTCTATGAAAGGTTGGCTGATGGACACCATTTCGGAATGCGAAGATGGAAGACGAAAATACCTGGCTACAATAACAGCTCTATGGCGAATGGTTCTCGCATTAGAGGACACAGAACCGGCAGTGGGTGGACGTCGTGGTCTGGGCCTAAACAAGTGACGCAGTATGAATGGAAGTCTCGATGTGGTATTTGCTTTCCACAGGCGAGACAATTGTTAACTTTTTTGGACATAAGTTAGTGCAAGAAAAAAGGATCCCCAATGGGGTACTTGGCTTTAGACTATTTCAGCTGTAAATTGAAACTCTGGTACCGACCGACTGGCACACTTGTGAACTGCTTCTGCTAAGGGCTCCAAGGCAAGAAAGACAGATGTAATGGCATTAGCTGTTCTCTTTTATAGCACTGACACCCTGACGTCAGGCAGCCAGCGACAGCAGGTGACGTAGAAAAACACCGACTCTGGTATGGCCGAGGGCTGCCACAGCAGGGATAAACAGGTGATGCCTGCAACAGTGAAACACAAAGAACATCTCTACAAATTTTATAAAGAATGGACCAACCATACAAGCCAAAAATCTGGACAGTTGAGAGGTATGCGAATCTAGACTCTTAGCTCAACATAACTGGATAAGTGCCAAAAATAAAGGGGGAACGAAGGCTCAAAATTGGAACACATTTTACTTGAGTATTGGGATTTGTGTTAGCATGCATTTTCTGAAACAGAAGTGTACCTGTGAGAGAGAGAGTTTGTAGGTCTACTGGCAGCAGCAACAAACCGTAAAGGTGTCATATCGCTGGACCTTTCAGCTGAAGAAATCTGGATAAAGACTAAAATAAAGAGGGGGGGTGAAGGCTCAAAAACAGAACAAAAGTAAAAGGGGATTTTAATTATTGCTCTTATAAAATTAGAAGCTTGCTTAACTAAATGATTTCTGTTAGCATAAATTTTCTGAAGAAAATAAAAGTCTGAAATTACTAAATGACATGCATTTGAGTTTCAATCTCCAATGACTGCCAACAAACCAAATGTCTTCGGAGTAAGGGACCGAAAAAATAAATAACTCTTTTTTAAAAATGTGTTATATTCTGGATGTAAAATGTTTTCTCCAACACCATTAACATATACTACAGCAGGTTGGACACATTAGGCAACTATTTTACATCAAAAAAATATATAAAAAAATACATGGCAATAACAAAAAAAAGTCAAGTAGAACACAACAATTTTATAGACAACCCATTCTCCAAGCACAATAATGCCCTCCAGGGTGTGTGTTATTGTAGAAATAATGCCTTTGAGCGTCATGCTTCAGAACACACATGGGCGGGCGTTATTTCCACAACATGCACCCTTGTCAGACATTATTGCTTGCACATTAGCAGGCTGAAAGGGAGGTTGAGTTACAGCTTGTAACAGAACAGTGATGTCCCATGGAGGTGCTAGGTCTCTAATGGGAGGCTGCAACAGAAACGTACCCTTAAGAAAGGCTGAGATCTTGAGGGATGCAATCAAGGTATCATAGACTCCAATATGAAAATTGGAAATTGTCACCAATTGAATCTTGACCGATGCAAAACTGGAGCCTTTGTCAAAGTTATCAAACAAAAATTCAAGCATGGAAGGAAATGGTGCTGAAAAGGGGTCTAGACCTTTGGAAAAGGCCTAAATTGGGTGATTCCACTTGCACATCCTCTTTCTGGGAATATCCTCTATGGGAGTGTTAGAGGTGTCACAGTCAGATGGGGAGATAACAAAGCAGACTTCCTCTGTGGCAAATGGTATGGCTGTCCCTGTCAAATAAGATTTAAATGTGAAGACACAGAATGCAGATGAGGTTTGGGTGGGACCGAGATGGTTGAAGCTTCCATTTCTTCAGAAGATGCAAACCCTTTTCAAAGACCTCAAAAGCTGAAGCTGCCCACCAAAATGAAGACTCCCTTGCATTCTAAGGAAGACAGTGAAATCTCCAGGCTAGAAGTCCAGGCCCTGAAGCCAACCTCTGGTCTGAGCTATCCAGGGCTGAAGGTCCAACTAAAGAGATGGCTCCATAATGCTCAGCCCCTCAAAACGTGGCACCGAAGCTTCGGCTCCAAGTCTCATCTCTGTCAGAAGGTATCACAATCGAGGGAGATAAGGATACAATCTGTGTCGAAGATGTATGCAACATTGGTGCTGACACGAGCACCAGTTCCAAAAACTCCAGGCCTAAATGGAGAGTCAGTACAGATTCCTGTAAGGGAGGGGTGAGTTGGCCTGCATTCAATACCTTTCCAGACAGGGTACTGGAATAACCTGCGTCCTCAAAAACTTCCTCACCATCCTGTCATCATCAAATTCTAGATGATCAAGTGGCTGATGCTACAGGCGGAGGACATGAACATCCCCGTTCCTGAAGTATGGAAGACTGCGTTTGGAACTCACTGGGCCTAGTGACTAACTTGCACATGGAGATCAGTCTCAAGCTGTTGTCTGCTCCAACCTTCTTGGAACCTTTGAATCAGGATCAATTGAAGAGGTTGGTTCTGGGGGTCACATTTTTGAAGTCTTGGCAGGAGATCTGCTCCTTTGTTTTTCTCTTATCTGATTTGCTGTCTTTATTCTTATCTGAAACTTTAATTTTCTACTAGTCTTGTTTAGATGGTGATGGGCAAGCCCCTGTTTATGCCAGCAGGAGTACCTTTAGAACCACCTTGTCCCATCTAGCTTGGAGGAATATGGAGCTAAATGATGTACAGGATTTGGCATTCTATGTCTTGGTAAGAGGCACTGAGACAGTAAACATACTGAGTGTGGGTCTTGCAAAGGCAATTTTTGCCCACACTCCAAACATATTTTGAAACCTGTCAACTCCGACATGGTACGGACACTAGAAAAAAAAAACCCTACGATTAAACTTAAAAATAAAATTCATGGTCTTTTTTTTTTCACAATAAGCTGGTGAAAGAAAACTCTCATGGTAGAAGAGTTGCAGTAAAGCCAATATAATGTATAAAAAGCAGTAAAGCCAATATAATGTATAAAAATGATTATGACCTACTGCCAATGGAGAGCTCTCTGTGCACATCCTTACTATTCGAGCAGCAAATGAGATCGGAGTACTTGAGGTGCAATCTAGGGAATTAGGAGTAGAGGTGGTGTCAGAGCTCTGGAACCAAGACTCGAGATCAGCAACAAAGTACAGCTGTGTACACTTACCATAAATGTAGATGTTCGAGTGTATTCACTGTTGCAGTCATTACATTTGGGTAATCTGCTGGCAGGTTGCCCTCAGCTGGCCTGAATAATAAAGTCTTGGGTCCTGCGTCGGTTGCTGTCTCCTCTTCCATGACGTCAGGTCGTCAGGGGTATAAAACATGCAGCTGACGCCATTTTAAATTAGTTTTTCTTGCCCCAGATGTCAGGTGCCCCCCAAATGGGGAGCAAATATATATATATATATATATATATATATATATATATATATATATATATATATATATAAAAACTGTAAATATATAAAAGCACCTTAGAAACATAAAATTTACCTTCAACCAAAAGGCTTTTGAGTATAGTGAAGGAAAGAAAAGGTATAGAATGGGGGATGGCAGGTGGGTAACCTGGACTGCAACAGTGAATACACTTGAACATCTACATTTATGGTAAGTGTACACAACTGTAATGTGTTCTTCGTGTTTCACTGTTGCAGTCATTACATTTGGGTAGAATCCCAAAGCTATGGATGGGAGGATAGAACTAAACAGCATTAGGAGCAGCTATAAGGCCCTGCAGGACTGCAGTGGCAAAGCCTGCCCTGGATTTAGAGAAGAGAGGTAAATGATAATGCTTTATGAACGTATGAACAGAGCTCCAAGTAGCAGCTTCTAGAATGTCTTTGGTTGGGACCCCTCTGAGAAAAGCTGCTTAACTAGAGGCAGCCCTGGTGGAATGGGATCTGATCCCCTTGGGCACAGGTTTACCATGGTGCAAATAGCAGAAACAAATGCAGTGGCTTATCCATTTAGAAATGGTCTGCTTTGATACACAGCCTTTCCCTCTGATCCTGCAGCAAATGCTACCAGTAGTTGCTCAGACTTTCTTAGAGATTTTGTCCTGTTTAAGTATAATCTTAGTTGTCTGTGTACAACCAATGAATGCAGAATCTGCTCCCCCTTGTTCTGCAGATGTGGGAAAAAAGTTGGCAGGTCAATGGTCTGGTAAAGAGCCACACTGGACACCACCCTTAGGCATAAAAGGATTGGTCCTGAAGGCCACCCTGTCCGGGTAAAATATAATGAAAGGCTCCACTGCCATGAAAGCCTGTAGTTCTGAAACCCTTCTTGCTGAAGTGACTGCCAAAAGAAAAGCAGTCTTTCAAGATAGAAATTTTATATCCGTAGTAGCTGCTGGTTCAAAAGGAGGCAGGGTGAGTTTTTCCAGCACAAAATTGAGGTCCCATGCAGGAGCTGGTGTTCTCCTGGGATGCCTTAAAATTTTTGGTCCCGCTGAGATACCGTTTAAGCAGTGGATGAGAAAAGAGGGGAGGCTCTGTATTGTAATGAGCCGAGATGGCAGAGGCATGGATTTTTATTGAAGAAAAAGATAAGCCCTTGTCAAGCATCTCAGTTAAGTATTGTAAAATCTGAGGAGTATTGGGCTTTGCTGTTTCTATTTCCTTGTGCTTGGTTCCAAGCACAGAATCTCTTCCATTTATCAGCATAAGATTTTTTAGTACTAGGCCTTCTGGCTTCCAAAATGACATCCATCACAGGTTTACTGAGAGATGTGGTTTGAATAATTAGTTGATTAGCCATGCTGCAAGATTGAGAGTTTGGAGCTGAGTGTGCAAAATTTGATAGTTCTGCTGAGACAGTAGATGAGGTGTTTGAAGCAAGTACCACGGAGGAAGGTGTGACATATTCCTTAGAAGCGGATACCAGTCCGGAGCAATTAGGATCATTTTTGTTTTTTCCTGTCTGACTTTTAGTAAGACCTTGGAGAGTAGAGGAAGAGGAGGAAAGGCATAGACTGATAGGTTTTTCCAGTTGAAGGATAGAGCATCCACATTCCATGCTTTTTTGTGATGAGTTCTTGTGCAGAATTTGTCCAACTGATAGTTTTGGGGAGAGGCAAATAGATCTATGTCTGGACTCCCCCATTTCTGTGTTAACATGCTGAAGACTTGTGGATCCAGTTTCCATTTGTATGGGTCCATAAGATTTCTGCTTAGGTCATCTGCCAGAGTATTTTGCTTTCCTGGCAAGAACTGAGCTTGAAGATGTATTTGTAAGTCAAGGCTGTGTTCCACAAGGCCATGGCTAATCTGCAAAGGGGGTAGGAATGAGTACCCCCCCCCTGCTTGTTTATGTACCACATAACTGTGGTGTTGTCCTGGATGAAGCAAGTCCTTGAAGGCTGTCAGGGCATTCTGAACAGCTAGCATTTCTTTCTGGTTGATATGCAGATGCATTTGGTTTGGGTTCAATTTGTCCTGAATGCATCTCCCTGCCAGGTGGGCCCCCCAAGCATAGTCTGCTGCGTCTGTAGTTAGGGTTTGAGTGGCAGGGGGTAGAGTGAATGACAGTCCCTTGTTTGGTGACATGTCTCTGCCCACCAAAGAAACTCCTGTTGTAGGCAGGGAATGAGAGGGATCATTGTTTCCAGACTGTGACAATGTTGACTACAAAAACTTTTTAGGTACCACTGAAGTTTCCTCATATGCAGTCTTGTATATGGAATTAGTAGAATGCAGGATGCCATGAACCCCAAAACCTGCAGAATTTGTCTTGCAGATAACTGTTTTTTTGTTGCCATTTGTTTGAAGTATGTTGTCAATTGCCTTTGTTTGTCTGGCATGAGGTAAGCCATCTGGGCAGCTGTATTCAAGCTTGCACCCAGGAATGTAATTATTTGAGAGGGTACCAGTTGTGATTTCTTTTCGTTTATGGTGTACCCCAGGCATGCTAGAAGCCTTTTTACAAACGCCAGATGTTGAATAAGTGTCCTTGTCCTCTGCTTGAATGAGACAATCATCTAGATAAGGATAAATTTGAATGTTTCTTTGTCTGCAGAATGCAATTACTGGTGCGAGGCACGTTGTAAAGACCCTGGGCGCAGTAGATAAGCCAAAGGGCAGTGCAGAAAATTGGTAATGCAAAAAATGTGCTTTGAAGCGGAGGTATCTTCTGCATGATTCCCTTATTGGGATATGCAGGTATGCCTCTCTTAAGTCTATAGTTATTAACCAAGCATTCTTGCCTAGCATAGGCATTAGCTGTTGTAAAGTCAGCATTTTGAATTTTGGAATGTCCAGAAACGTGTTCAGAATCGATAAGTCAAGTATTGGACGCCATGAATTGCCTTTTCTGGGTACCAGGAAAAGTCTTGAATAAAATCCTTGTCCTTTTTCCTTTTCTGGTACCGGTTGAATAGCCCCCATATCCATGAGGGACATGACTTGTTTCTGGGCCTCTGCCCACTGGTTTTGCGCAGATCCAGCCATTCATTTGGAATTGGCAAAGTATGGAAATGAAATCTGTACCCCTGGGATACTATGCTTAATACCCACTTGTCCTGGGTAATTAACTGCCAATTTTGAGTATGAAGTGCTAGTTTTCCCCCCAAGGGGGCTGCCAAAAGATAAGTGCTTAGAGATGGTAGAGGAAAGTCATTGAGACTGCTTACTGCAGGGTTGTGCTTTGTTTCCTCCAGATTTGGAGGTGGAGGCACCCCATTGCTTTGACCTGTAAGAACCCTGTGACTGATATCTGGAGCCGTTTGAGCACCTGGTTTTGCCCTGAGTGGCTCTGTTGACACAGGAAAGGACCAATTTTTAGTAGGCCAGTGCCTACTGAACCTGGGTGGCTGCACTTGCAAGAAATCTTTTACAGTTTGCATAGATTTAGCTTTGCCTTCCATTTTCTTCAAAACCTCTTTTGCTTTATTACCAAACAGAGTATCATGCTGCAAAGGGGGGCATCCAACAATTTAGCTTTAACACGATCAGGCAGATTTTGCTCCTTGAGCCAGGCATGCCTTCTAATCACAGATCCAGCAATGGCGGCCCTACAAGAGGTCTCCAAGGAATCAAAACCACATTGCAAAGTATGCTGTTCTGCTGAATGCAATAAATCCTGTACCTCTATTTTCATCACAATCAGAAATCAACATAATTTTCTGTTTCAGTAGGCCCATAACATGCTGTTGAAATTTAAGCATATGAAACTGGCAGTTTGAAGCCCTGATTGCCAAGGTTGCAGACGTATAAACCTTCTTACCCAATCTATCCAGCGCCCTGGAATCTCTATCAGAAGGGGTAGGATTTGTGGCTGTAGAAGCCTTAACACCCTTGGGACCCTGAGAACTAGTCTCAGGATCAGCAGCAGGATTTTTGAAAAGAAATATGTGGGAGTCAGGAACCCTGTAATATCTGTCTGGTTTACTAGGAGCCGGAGGAAGGGAATCAGGAGCCATGCTTGATTCCGAGAACACATCAACAATGTCTAATATAGGAGGTATTGCCAAAGGCCTATGCTGAGGAAGAAGGAAATCCCTAAGCCTCTTTTTTGATTCAGAGAAGTCCTGACTCGCCCAGTTAAAATGCTCCCTTAAAGTATGCAAAGTCTCTCCAAAAGAGTAATCCTCAGGAGGAGATGCAGACAGGATGGATTCCTCTGCATCAGAATCCTCATAGAGTGGAACAGAAAATTCCTGATCAGAAGAGGAATCAGAAGAAATGGAAACCTGATCTGAAGATTCATAATCAGTGCCTTGCCTAGGCCTCTTAGCAGGGGGGGGGGGGGGGTTGGGAACCCCTGATCAAGGTAATTAAATCCTCATCCATTTTGATCATCTGTTTTTTAGGCATAGGGGCCTGAGCACTTGGCTCATGCGTCAGTTTTTTCGACAGAGTTGTTGTTTTTGATCTTGTTTTTGTTGCTGGCATCGGTTTAATGCAAAAACGTTGAGGCCTGAAAAGACCCTCAGAAGCTGGTGCCTGCTCAGTGGCTCCGGACTCATCCAAGGTGCGAATCTCGCAGCATACCGGACTCCGAATGGGTTTCGGTAGAGGCCTGCGACTCAAAAATTAGTGCGTATCAGGGGCTGCGAAAGCACCTCACTGAGTACCGGCGAATCGGCAACTGGCTTAGAAGCTTCGTCGTCGGTTTTGGACTTCAACAGTCTATCTCTGTCTTTTTCCTAGCGTTTTTTGTGAACTCCGGTAGTCGGACTGTTAACCAACGACATTTCAATGTAGTTAAATCTTGAACCAAAATATTTAGAAGCAAAAATATACCGACGCTTAGTAGTGCATTGGTTGAATTTAGCACAAAACTGACAGCAAGGCACATTGTGATCAGGGTCTAGGCAAGGAATACAGTACAAATGAAAATCCTTATGAGGTATTTGCTTCCCACGAGTAATGCAATTATTAACTTTTACTGACATTGGTAAGGAGCAAGAAAAAGCTTCGGTTCTGAAACTCGAATACGAAAATTTCATGAGTCAGCCGAGCGGCACTTGCGAACTATTTCTGCTTCGGGCACCGCGTGGCAAGAAAGACGGATTAAAATGGCGTCGGCTGCATGTTTTATACCCCTGACGTCATGGAAGAGGAGACAGCAACCGATGCAGGACCCAAGACTTTGTTATTCAGGCCAACTGAGGGCAACCTGTCAGTAGATTACACAAATGTAATGACTGTAACAGTGAAACATGAAGAAGATCATCGGATCCTGTCGGACCTAACAACCCATATGTTTGAACAGATGAAAACAGGCAACAATGGATCCAGAGACATATCTAGAAACACAGTGAAGGCCTGCTGTCCTAAGGGTGTAAAACAGATCAAGAAAACCCTCCCTTTCAGCCTCCCCACAAAGCAGGAAAGAAAGAGGCCAAATGATCCTTAAGGAGAAGATGGGGACAATAAAAGAATCAGATGCAGCAGCTTTCTTTTTTAGATTCAGCAGACTTCTTATTCCAGGAAATGGAACTGTCTCCACTCCTCCCAAGGTAACTGACCTTTAATTTGCCTCAATGGTTCTGCCATTGCAAGGAACCCTCCAAGGAATAAAGATAAGGCAAGAACCAGCAAGACAAGGAGATGACCAATTAGCTTCATCTCCAAACAGACTTTCCCAGTAAGCAAATGTCAATAAACAAATACTGACCCCAAAAGAAGGGTTCTCAAAGCAGGGGGGCAAAGGAAAGCCATTCCCCTCATCACCACTGACAGCCAATGCAGAGGAGTTAGCAGGAGGTAATTGGTATTGTGTCTACATGTTATTAATAGGGCTTCTCCGCCTCATCCAGAAAGTCATGGGAAAGAAAGTAAAGGAATGGACCGTTAGCAAAGAGGGGGCCTGCCTCTTACTAAGGAAGACACTGAGGTAGGACAGCTAGCCTGCCCAAACAGCATCAGCCTAACAAATAACCATCCCCTGTTTTGCAGGGTAGACCTCTACTGTTTCAGTCTGCAAAAGCAAACAGTACAGTTTGCTGTCATAGCAACAGCATCAGCAACAGCATCCATGTAATCTAGAAAATAGCATACCAAGCGATCAGCCATAGACAGGCTGTAAAAGACAGGTCATCACTGACCCCAAAGCTGGGGAAGTTCTCAAGCACTCCCAGCACGAACTACCCTAGAACGGACTGTAACTTGAACTCTGTCCCAATATGGCAAAAAAAACAACTTCATACTTCACGTGTCCTGTGCTTGGGCCACTATTCAAGTGGACTGTGAGGAAACATACTTGGTCTCTGGGACCACTCATGGCATGATGTCACTATGCAGAAGTCAGCTTTAAGGTGTTCCGACAATACATCATTCTAATGTGCTGGAGAGTGCCATATGGCATTGGCTTGGGGTTTGGGAAGTGAAACTTTAGCCTCATGTGATCGGTTGAGTCAGACAATCAATAACATCGGGTTGGAGTGTCCCAAGATTCCAAACCTGAGCCAATCAGCACAAGCACAATCAGACCTCCTCCCTGGGGATTGAAGATGCATCTCTCCCAATATCCAAATCCTCTTCAAAAAACCCTGGGGACTGAAGATGCATCTCTCCCAAGTTCCAAATCCTCTTCAAAAAAACAGACTACCACAAAAGAAATGAGCCCACACTAATATGGGCTTCTATCCCTGCAAGGTTTGGGAGGCCACACAAAATGTACACCTGTCTGTGGAAGGACAAGGCCCTAGCCGATCCCCCAAGTAGTTCAGGTGCAGAAACTCAGGTGTACCAAACTATGGATTAGGAAGCTCACCTCTATCAGTAGCATAAGTAGCCTCTCTCCATCATCCATAGGACTTGGACACTTCTTAGCAAACAGCCCAGAAATAAAGCAAAATGGCATGTTCTAGTAGAAACTTTTGCAGAACACAAGAGAAAGCAAATACAGGCTGAACTGGGTGGGTACAAGGACATGGTCAGTATAGGGAGAAGTGTTATGTGTTGTTTGCATGGCATCAGCAAGTGCATCATCAAATCAGGGTGCCATCCCTGGATTCGGAAACTTCCAAAACAAAATGCTGATCACAGACTGCCAAAGGTTCTATTGAGGGCACTCTAAAATGTGAGATCTTCTCTTTTCAAATCAGAATACTTGTGACTAAAAACGCAAAGTCCTGAGATGTTACTGATGCTCATTATTTGATCACTGCTGCAGTAGACTTAGCTACATGGGTTATATCTACATGGGTTATGTCCTGCTAAGGATACAACAGTCAGCCAACTTTGAAAGCTTAAGGGCACCTTCTTTGCATCCAAACTGTTGCCAGCTCAAGAAGAGCTGAAGAAGAAGAAAAAAAATTATGTACTCACCATAACAATAGCTCTGTGTTGTCCTATTTCCATTCTGGTTCAACTGAGGGGACTCTGACCTGGCCTGGCACCTTCGAACCTTTGAAACCAGGGCTCTGACTCCTCACTACCCACAGTTCTTTAGGTCTATATTATGTGATCGAAAGACATGTTCATCGAACACGTCTTCATCGACACAAACAGTGAAAAGACTAATCACCGAATGGCCACTTCAGTCAATTTTTTCCCCAGGGGAAAAAAAAAAAAAAAAAAAAAAAAAAAAATTCGCTTGTCCAAAGAAAAAACAAACGTTCAAGCCCTACAAAATGGGGGACTTCAACCCCCCTCTAACAAAATATAGCAACTCCGAGACCACACTACAAGTGGGGAAAAGGGCAAATCCTCAATGACGGCCAAGCATTTTTTTCTCCTAGAAAAAATTTGCTGAAGTGGCCATTCGGTGATTAGTGTGTTCACGGTTTATGTGTTGATAATCACATAATATAGACCCCCAGTTCTTCCTCTCTCAAAATACCTCAAACTGATTTTGCCTAATATAAGAATACATGTTTCAAGTACTGAGAACTTCACTTAAAAATATGTTCCATACACAAACTCCATAGGTATCACAAGGGATAAGAAACTAAGAGTAATGCTACTCAACGCCAGAAGTCTAAACCTCAAGATGCACGCACTCGAAACTCTCCTTAGCATGGAGAAGATCGATATCTGTGCAGTAACAGAAACCTAGTTCAAGGCTCCCGAGAGCACCCCAGCACTACCAGGTTATACCTCATACCATGCTTTTCGGCCCTAAAACTTGGACCGAACCACAAAAGGAGGGGGAGTATCAATATTCATCAAAGATACCCACACCTCCAGGTTGGTGGCAAAGCACGAAGCATCAGAGACTGTCCATGTGCAACTAACAGTGGGTAAAACTGCCTTCCAGTTTATAGCCTGCTACAGACCACCCTCCCAAACCCAGGAACCCCACTCGGCCTTCCTGAGAACAGTGGAAAATATGAAGGTCTCTCCAAACACCATTATATTGGGCGACTTCAACTACCCAAACATAGACTGGGAGCATTACTCTAGCTCCAACACCCTAGCCCAAAGGTTCCTAGAATTTATAAACTCAAATGCTATGGAACAACTTGTTACCACTCCCACAAGAGGGGAAAACATACTGGACCTGATCATCACCAACATGGGACTTTATGCTCCAGACCAGAAGTATATCCCTCACTGGTAAGATCAGACCATAAACTAATCTCACTGGATATTCACATCCCGACCCCACCTCCTGCCCAGAAAAACACAGTGAAAAACTTCTCTAAAGCAAATTTCACACCCCTCAAAACAGAGGTGGAATCCTTCAAAGCCCCCGGACCTGTGGAAAATACGGCCCAGACCGCAGAATCCTTTATAAATGCATTCTATGAACACCTTCAGGAATGCATGGATCATGCAATCCCAAATAAAACCAAGACCCAATCCTCCAAAGGCAGACGTCCTGTCTGGTGGACCCCAGCCATAAACAAACTATATAATAGAAGGAGGAAGCTACTAAATTGATAGAGCAAAATCCCAAAAAGGGAAGGCATCTCTGATCAGTATTAGTAAAAACCTACGGGCACTCATAAAATCGTCTAAGGCCAGCTTCGAGAGAAAAATTGCACAGGACACTAAGGATAATCACAAGGCTTTCTTTAGTTATGTTAGGAACCTGGGTGGGAATTCCCAGATATGCTCAGAATTAGTCCAAAATGACAAAAAATACACCAAACCCACAGACATTGCCAACATCCTAGCTGACAGGTTCAGCGCAAACTCCACCCCCCTACCAAAAGGGCAAATATCTATCCCAGCAGATTGCTGCCCCCCTGACATCTTAGATGCTCAGGTAAGAGCCGCCCTCTCCAAAGCAAAAAAAAAAGCATCAATGGGACCAGACGGTGTCCCGGGCTGTGTCCTACATGAACTCCAAGAAGAGCTAAACCCAAACATAAAACTACTGTTCAATCTCAGCCTTACTACAGGATATGTACCCAAAGAGTGGCGTACAGCAACAGTGGTCCCTCTCCACAAAGGTGGTGCCTCAACGGATCCTGGAAACTATCGCCCCATAAGCCTGACTAGCTTGGTCTGCAAAGCTTTGGAAAGGATCATCATGGACCTCATAAATAAAGATATCGGGGACCTACAGACACTGGATCCTACCCAGTTCGGCTTTGTTAAGGGCAGATCCTGCCTCTTAAACTTGGTTGATTTCTTTGAAACAGTCACCAAGGCCATTGATGAGGGAAAGGTGGTCCACACAGCCTACCTGGACCTCGCAAAAGCCTTCGATACAATACCCCACTCGGGCATTACAGATAAGCTCACCAGCTTAAATATAAACCTCTATGTCACTAGATGGGTTGCAAACTGGCTCAAGGACAGAACCCACATGGTTAGAATTGCTGGAGCCATGTCAGACTCCAAACCAGTTACAGGTGGCGTCCCACAAGGCTCAGTCCTGGGACCTCTCTTGTTTGGTATATATTTCTCGGAGGTACAGGCCAACACGGAAGGACTGTGGTTGACCAAGTTCGCAGATGACTGCAAACTGGGCGCCATAATCGACTCTCCAGCTGACACAAGCATCCTCCAAAAGGGCCTCAAAGAAACAGACAACTGGTGCCAGAGCCATGGCCTCAAGCTAAATGCCAAAAAGTGTATAGTCATCCCCTTTGGCAAAAACAAAGTGCCCACAAATTACCACATAGGTGGTAATCCATTAAGTACAGAAGAAGTAATTAGGGACCTGGGACCCAAGTTTATAGCAGTCTCTCATTTGACAACCACGTGGCCAAAGTGGTTAGAAAAACATTTTATATAGCCCACCTAATCATGAAGGGATTCACATCTAGATCAGGGGAGGTCATCGTGCCTCTTTACTCATCCCTCATCAGGCCCATAATTGAGTACAATGTCCCTTTTGGGATGTACCTTACCAGACACCTGCAGCAACTGGAAAGACCCCAAAAGTACCTCACCAAGAGGATCAAAGGGCTCAAACAGATGCCATATGCTGCCCGGTTAAAGAAACTCCAGCTCTACTCAGTGGCATACCGGCTGTTCAAGGGCGATCTGTGCCTGACGTATAAAGCCATGTCCAACCCGGAATTAATGGACATGCTGCACCTCAGAAAATCCAAATCCCATCGAGCTACGCGCTCGAGAGACTTGAACCGCAGCACTGAAATAAATAGGACATGCTGGAGGGACAGATTCATAACCCAGAGGCTCCCTTCACTCTGGAATAAAATCCCAGTCCAGGTTAGGCAGAGTCCCTCATTGACTTTCTTCAAGAGGAATCTTGATGAGTGGATGGGAGATCGTAGGTTTAACCCGGGTATCACTTCTGTGTCACTGTTAGACAGAGGCACAGTATACTAACCTCGAAAAAGGGCATAGCAAAATTAATTTAAAATGGGTGGCGAAAGCCAAACACATTCTGGCTAGGCTTATAAATGCCCTAGGGCAGATAGCCTAGTATGAACCTATGAACAGGGAAAGGGAGTGTGGGCCCTAGGTGGAGGACAGAGGGAACCAAACGGTTGAGGTTTGCATTAGCAAGATTCTCCTAGAATACCACCCATTCTTCAAGGTACAGTAGGTGACAATTTGGAAGGTGGAAGGAGGGGAGGATGTTGCACCAGATGAAAATAGAACACAGATCTGTAGATGTCCTTCTATATCACTGTCGCAGTACTCCTTACACTACTGATCCCTGCCAAGGGCAGCCAACATCTGGCCAGTATATCAAAGCCTTAGGATCACTAGCATGTTCTACATCACACACATCCTCCCTGCTCACAGTGTAGAGCAAAAAGGTGGTGTAAGGATGTGCATACCTCAGAAATCCTTTGCCTCCAGTCTGAATGCCATCTTTGATAGTCAGTCTTAATCCTCCTTTGTCTGCTAATTACCAAGCCATTTCAGCTAAGAAGAAACCCCCCAAAGCACACTTATCTTTGATTTCTTTACTTTTGTTGTGAGGTTACTTGTCATCCAGAAAGGGGAAAATGTCAGTGTGGGGGAAAGATTCAGTGTTTGTTTTATTTGGGTGTTTCTTATGACCATATGTTGTGCCCAATTTGTAAGGCGTTTGTCCCCAAGACTTTTCATAGTCATCTCTTCTTTTAATCTACCTTGAGAACCAATGTCTTAAGTTGTTGGCACAAGATGCAGTGGAGAAATCATTCCAGCCCAAGAAGAAAAACACAAAAGATTGGAAAGTCCAGTAGGGAAACATTTTTGTGAGGTACATGGGGGGGTCCCAGAGGGATTTGTATTTTGTGTGTTGGGTAGACCTAATGCACTTGGTAATCAGGATGTGTTTCGTGAAAGATTGCTACAAATGGAATCTAGGTTCATTCTCAACTACAGAACCTTGTTTCCTAATGGGTTAAATATGGAAATTTAAATTTGAACTCATTTTTTCCACATATTTCTCAGAGAGTATTGATGCTTATTGAAAATTAATTTATATAATTTAAATATTTATAAATGTGATGATTTATAGTAGTGTTTTTTGCATAAATATTTATTAAAAAATATTAAAGCCATGTATATGAATGGAAGCAAAGGTATTTTTATAAATGCATTTATATGAAGTTAAAAAAACATTGTTCTTAGTTAAAAAACATTGTTCTTAGATGCAGGTTATATGGTTGCATTAACAATGAAGGTAATTAAATCAGGGCAAATGAGATGGTGCACTAATAATCCAATTAAGCATGATATAAAAAGGGTGGTGTTTGACTTAGCAAACTGTATTCCAGGAGAAGGCGAAGGCCGAGGTACCAGAATTAAAAGAACTTTTCAAACCTACAGTGATTGTGTTCCTGTTTCGTATATATAGTGATTTGATGTTTTGAAGGAGTGGAGGTGCTGTGTTTTTATACTGTCATGTCGGTGAACACCATTACTGCCACCTCGGTGAGTGCACAATCAACTCAACCTGTTAATTTGGCATCCATGTGGAAGGAAAGGGAAGAAAAGATGGCTAACAGTGATCCCTGGGATAGTGTTGCCATCGACTTCTCTGAGAGGTATGTGGAACTGGAGAGAGCCATGGTGAAGGAAGTCACAACTTATTATGATTTAAAGTTGCTTGAAAAATATATCAGTTCAAACATCACACCCAGGGGTCTGAGAGTCGAGCGATTACCTGCCTTTGAATTTTCTGAGGACGAGGTTGACTTGTCCTCAGAGTGGAAGGACATTTCTTTAAAGTGCACACTAGGCTGGTTAAGTGTGCTGGTAAAGAGAAATGAAAGAACTTTACAGAAAGTTCGCGCCTCCATTCTGCACCTACAAGAGAGACTCATTGAGGAAAGCTCGGTGGCAGTGTTCAATAAAAATTTAGTTGAAATCAAGAACAGGGTCTCCAAAATTGAAGCGGAGGTGATTTCTCGCAAAAAAAGAAAATATCTCCGTGATGTCAAGGATCACGATTCGAGTAAGCTGTTCTCCTGGCAGTACAGCTTTAAGAGGAAGCGAGGCGCTTATTGTGACGTCAGAAGCAGTTTCAGATTGAGCGGGGGAGACACTTCAGCGTCTTCTGCTGACGAATCTAGTAGCAGGAAAAGTGTTTCGTTTGAAAGCCTAAATGCAGAACAGGAGACTCCGTTACAGGCGAATGGAGCAGCAAGTGACTCGAACCAGTCATCGGCCCAGCAGAAAGGGAGAGGGCGCCGTTTTCAAAACAAGGGGAGAAGAAGATAACAACATGGCGAGAGCAAGAAAGGAGGAAACAAGCGTTCAAGACTCAGACTTTGTGATCGAGGGGGTGGTACAATCCTTCTGTGGACCCGACTCATGTTCTCACATGGACTTTTACAGAGGTGAGAGCTATAACATTGTGAATATCTCGGATTTAAACATTTCCGAGTATGCAAAACAGGTACTGTTTAAAGGTACAAAGTTTGTACCCGTATGTTTCCCTACTTTGGCTGATGTGTCTTTAGAAATCAGACAGTTTTGTAGGAAATTGCATTTAAAGGAGTTTTTTTCCTATAAAGATTGTACACCTAATGTTGATAATGTGGAAGGAAATGGGATTGATGTTGAAAATTTAAATTTAGATTGTTCAGACAATTCTTTGTTAAATATGACTTTGCATGAAAATGAGCTAGTAGACATTTATGCACAGGATGATTTATGTGAAAATGAAAGGGGTTTTGTATTTAATACTGGTTATGGAAGGTTGACAGTTCCCAAAGTATCTTATAAAAGTGAATTTATGCCACCTAGAAAAAATGTTGCAATCAATGTGTTTGAAAAAACATTGTTAAAAACTATTGAAGATGAATACAAAAAATTTCGGGGAAAAAAGAAAATATACAATTTGAGTAAGAATGAATGGAAGGCTTTGTTAGATTTAAAGGAGGTGAATGAACAGTATGTATTCACTCAGGCGGATAAGGGAGGGAACTGGGTGATCCTTCCAAGGGAAAAATACAATTCTATAGCATTGGATTTATTGATGGATGCAGATACATATTCAGAATTGTCTTGCAACTCTCTGAAGGAATATAATTCTCAACTACTGGAACTTCTCGAAAGGGGTGAGAGGTTAGGTTTCTTGTCTCCTGCTGATGTTAGGAAATTGTATGTAAAAAATCCCAAGGGCGCCAGATTTTTTATCATTCCCAAAATACACAAGGACATTAGGAACCCACCAGGACGTCCCACAGTTTCAGGGAAAGGAGGCTATTTGCAGAATGTTGGAATATTCTTGGATTCCTTATTGAAAGATTATTTGGAAAGGGTACAATCTCATGTGAAAAATACCAATGAAGTGTGCACTATAGTTAGGGACACCAAATGGGAAGATGACTATTATTGGGCCAGTGCGGATGCCAAATCTTTATACACTAGTATTAATAGGCATCACGGTTTAAAGGCAGTGGAAAAAATGTTGGGAGATGGACCGAAAACACATTTCATTCTCAATTTACTGGAATTTTGCCTGACACACAATTGTTTTGAATTTGAAGGGAGACATTTTTTGCAAAAAGAGGGCACAGCTATGGGGGCAGCTTTTGCGCCCTCATATGCTATTTTGTTTATGGCCCATTTTGAGAATTGCTTAATTTATCCCTCAGCATTTTATAAGAACAAGGTAGTGAAATATGTCAGATTTATTGATGATTTGTTGTTTTTGTGTAAGGGCAACTCTGAGGATTTTGGGAATTTTGTTTCAGAGATCAAGGAAAATTCTTGGGGGTTAGACTTCACATACTCCATTGGTGGAAAAAGTATTCAATATTTGGATGTGGAAATTTATTTGAGTTGTGATAATAAGATACAACACAAACCATTCCACAAAAAGACAGCAGCAGAGAATTTTTTACATGCATCCAGCATGCACAGTGATTCTCTGCTTAAGTCTCTACCATTGGGTGAATTCAAACGTATAGGCATGCACACTTCAGAAAGTTACATGATTTCCAGTGAATTTAATAAGGTTGAGGAAAAAATGAGAGGGAGGGGATATTCCCAAGTTAGTATTAAAATGGCCAGAAATAAGGTAGAAAATGAGTTAGGATTGGGTCAACAGTTGAATAAGAGGAGTAGGTCTTGGTATGTTAGAAATGAAGATTTGGGTCCCGGTTTTTGTGATTTGGGGGATATCAGGTCTGGTGATAGTATGTTTTTTGTAACGAGATATTCACAATTCTCAGAGGCATTAAGGGCAGCAGTGCTGAGATTTTGGCCCATCATCAGTCAAGATGACAGATTAGGGAAACTTTTCCCATCAAGAGTTACCTTTTCTTACAGTAGATATTCCAATTTGAAGGAAATCTTGAGCTTTAGAAAGAATAGCACATCCAGAAAAAATTTTAGAAAGGGAACATTTAGATGTGGAAAATGCAAGATTTGCAGTCGGGTAAAAAATTTGGATGGCATTAAAATTAATGATGTCACATATAGGGCCCTTGAACACTACGATTGCAATTCCACAGGGGTAGTGTATATTATAGGATGTGGATGTGTGCAACAGAAATGGTATATAGGACAAACAACTAGGAAGGTGAAGCTCAGGATCCTTGAACATTTGGGTGACATAAAACACAAAAGATTGGAAAGTCCAGTAGGGAAACATTTTCGTGAGGTACATGGGGGGGTCCCAGAGGGATTTGTATTTTGTGTGTTGGGTAGACCTAATGCACATGGTAATCAGGATGTGTTTCGTGAAAGATTGCTACAAATGGAATCTAGGTTCATTCTCAACTACAGAACCTTGTTTCCTAATGGGTTAAATATGGAAATTTAAATTTGAACTCATTTTTTTCCACATATTTCTCAGAGTATTGATGCTTATTGAAAATTAATTTATATAATTTAAATATTTATAAATGTGATGATTTATAGTAGTGTTTTTTGCATAAATATTTATTAAAAAATATTAAAGCCATGTATATGAATGGAAGCAAAGGTATTTTTATAAATGCATTTATATGAAGTTAAAAAACATTGTTCTTAGATGCAGGTTATATGGTTGCATTAACAATGAAGGTAATTAAATCAGGGCAAATGAGATGGTGCACTAATAATCCAATTAAGCATGATATAAAAAGGGTGGTGTTTGACTTAGCAAACTGTATTCCAGGAGAAGGCGAAGGCCGAGGTACCAGAATTAAAAGAACTTTTCAAACCTACAGTGATTGTGTTCCTGTTTCGTATATATAGTGATTTGATGTTTTGAAGGAGTGGAGGTGCTGTGTTTTTATACCTCCAGTCTGAATGCCATCTTTGATAGTCAGTCTTAATCCTCCTTTGTCTGCTAATTACCAAGCCATTTCAGCTAAGAAGAAACCCCCCAAAGCACACTTATCTTTGATTTCTTTACTTTTGTTGTGAGGTTACTTGTCATCCAGAAAGGGGAAAATGTCAGTGTGGGGGAAAGATTCAGTGTTTGTTTTATTTGGGTGTTTCTTATGACCATATGTTGTGCCCAATTTGTAAGGCGTTTGTCCCCAAGACTTTTCATAGTCATCTCTTCTTTTAATCTACCTTGAGAACCAATGTCTTAAGTTGTTGGCACAAGATGCAGTGGAGAAATCATTCCAGCCCAAGAAGAAAAAGACAACCAAATAAAGTTAGGCCAGATTCATCTGCTGTACTGCCTCCCCCATATGTGTCTCTCAAGGCTGGTGAAAGCCTGGAGGATCGTCCGGTCATTCCAGATTCCTCTACCATGACCGTTTGAGGCCAGCACATATCCAGTTTCTCATATGTCCTCAGAGGCACTGCAGACATCAGTTACAGATGTTGAGGGGGAGCCACACCTGATCATATCCAGGGACCAAGGGGTGTCCCACAGACTAGTTAGGGAGAAGATTCCTACTATGTTGAGTGTCAGCAAGGCTCCAAATCTCCTAAGAGCTTTAAGCTGACATACCTTTGAAGAAGCAGCAGAAAACAAAATACGTTTCCCCTGATGCCATGGATCTGCAGTGAGTGGCAGGATTTCACATAGGGGTTTGTTTAATGTACTCATATCCTTGAAGCCCCCCAACGGGGTTTCTGTTACTGCCCCACCCCCACCTCGGTCTTCTACTCCTCTTAAGAGGCAAAGGTAGCAGAACTCTTCTGATGAGGAATTGGACAAGAGTCTTTAGCCTATTTTTTTTCAGATTCCTTCTCCATTGGAATATGATTCTGAGGAAGAGGACTCCATTAGTCCAGAATCTCCCTTTAAAGAACTTTCCTTTGGGGATACTATATCTTAGATTATGCAATTTTTAAATGGGAATGCACCCAGCTTTCTGATGTCCAGAACAGGTATTATGAACTCTTTCAGATAGTAGAGTCTTCTATGCCTTCTACTGACCATCCTATCCTTACTGCCTTGTTGAACATTTTCATCAGCTTCCCAGGCCACTGACTCTCAACCCCCAGCTCCTAAAAAAACTGATAGTTATTATAAAGTACCGGATGTTTGTAATATTTTTTTACAAATGTCCTTCTGATGATCCCTCTGTTTTTTCAGATAAACCTTCCAAACTGCTGCCTTCCACTAAATTACTTCCTTCTGACAAGGACAGTAGGGTCATGGAATGGCTGGGTAAAAAGGTGTACACCGCTGCTACCTTGGCTTTTGGGCTATTAACAACCAGATCCATATGGCCAGGTATCTTTTAGCTCTTCTCTCAGGTTGTTCAGGTCATTTCTGACCTTCCTGACTCTGAGGGGAAGGCTTTGGCCATCTTTTTGTTGGGATCCTCTTTTCAAGTGGCCCATCATTCTGGTAAATGTAGTTATGATGCAGCGGTTTTCTTTTAGAGCTGCTGCCTTTGGTTCTGTGTTAAAAAGTTACTCTTAGCTTTACCTCCAGCCTTTGCCTGATGACATTAAGACTAAATTGATAGACGACACTCCTCTTGACAATAATTTTTTTTTTCTGCTGCTGCTTTAAGTCCTTCCAGGAGAAGGGTAAGGTCTTGCAGGAACTGAAACATATTTTTGTTACCCTATTCTCAAATTTCAGAGGAATTATCCTTTCAAGCCTGCTTTTGTAAGTAGACAGTCTCACCCTCCTCTCTCAAAGGTAAAAAGGGTTCTAGAAGAGCTCCTCCTGCTACGTCTACTACTCAAAAGCCTCCTTTTCCAGACAAGCCAGGTTCTGATAACCCCCCCCCCCCCTTAAGTCAGGTTCTTTTCTCTCCGTCTTTCCCTATGTCTTCACAACTGGTTAAGGATCACTCAGGGTTCTTGGGTTCTATCCATCATTTGTCAAGGATACCTAACCGGGAAAAGCCGAAAGAAGAAGAATTCCATGGTGTGGAAATCCCTTCCCTCCTCTTTTGGGCATTCCTCAACCTCCACAGGAACAGCTACCCTTTTTTCCGTATGTACTTCAGAGTCTTTTGCGTCAAGGCAATATCCAGTTTATGCTCAAAAGGGGAAGGGGTTTTATTCCAGGATGTTTCTGGTCCCGATTTTGGATTCTTTCTCAGGTTCCTTCCTTCTGAATGCTGCCCCTTTGAAACCTGTTTACTCTTCTTCTACCTCAGGCTTTCCAAGTCTCTCTGGAACTCAAGGATTATTATTATTATCATCATCATATTTCTACTCAGGCTTTCCAAGTCTCTCTGGAACTCAAGGATTATTATTATTATCATCATCATATTTCTACTCAGGCTTTCCAAGTCTCTCTGGAACTCAAGGATTATTATTATTACCATCATCATATTTCTACTCAGGCTTTCCAAGTCTCTCTGGAATTCAAGGATTATCATCATCATCATCATATTTCTACTCAGGCTTTCCAAGTCTCTCTGGAACTCAAGCATATTTCTACTCAGGCTTTCCAAGTCTCTCTGGAACTCAAGGATTATTATTATTATCATCATCATATTTCTACTCAGGCTTTCCAAGTCTCTCTGGAACTCGAGGATTATTATTATTATTATTATTATTATTATCATCATCATCATATTTGTATCCATCCCCATTTTAGCAATTTTTTGTTTCTCTTAAATCTTCCTTGCATTTTCAGTTCACCTCTTTGCCCTTTGGCCTCTGTACTGCCCCCAAGGGTCTTCACCAAACACCTCTCTTCTGCGATTGTTTTTGCAGGAGAGGAATACAAATCTCTCCTTACCTGGATGACCTGCTCATTCAGACCTCACCTCCAGAGACCCTGCTTCAGCACTTTTACTATGCTGTTTGTCTCTTGTAAAGCTTAAGGTTTACAATAAATTTCAAATAATTCTGCCTAACTCCTCCTCAGGTTCATGTTTTTCTCAGGTGCAGGCTCTACACCATTCCTATGCTGGCATCCCTGCCACCTCCCAAGAATTTGATTTTGACTGCCCTTTTTTAATCCCTTCTTCCTCTGGTCTCAGTTACAGCTAGGGAATTTCTAAGGGCACTGGGATACATGGCTTCCACCAATTCTAGGCTTCCTCTAACCAGGCTTCATATGAGAAAGCTAAAGTGGTTCCTGAAGTCAGTTTGGCTTCAACAATACCATTCTTGAACTTTCCAATTCCTCCTCTTCCATGACGCAGAGCTTCAGTGGTGGATTCATCAACCTTCTCTCAACCCAGGACTGCCTTTTCAATCCCCAGTCCCCTCTCAGGAACTCTTTTTGGATGCATCAGACACATAAAGGGGATTTTTTTCAGCCCTGTAAAGTTTCAGAACCTTTGATGTTATGGTCTGCCCTCTAGCGAATGAGCCAGAGAGATGAGAGCTCCTCTTCTTGCTCTTCAGACCTTCCATACTTTACAAAATCATTACAGACAATACTGCAGTGATGTGGTACATCAGCAAGCAAGGGGGAACTCTGTCTCATCTCCTGTGCAGACTAGCTCTTCAGATTTGGAATCTGGCTGCCCATTATTAGGGGACTCTTCCTGCTGTTTATACTCTTTCAGAACAGAACCATGTGGCAAACTCTCTGACCATGTCCATAAAACAGACTTATGAATGGATGCTTCAGAGAGATGCATTTCTGGACATTGTCCACTAGTAGGGTACTCCTCAGATCTTTTTCCCTTCCCTCTAACACACAACCTCCTCTCTTTTGTACTAGAGTCCCATCTCCTCTGGCTTGGAAGAGACATTTTCTCTTTTTCTTGGAAGGGGATGTTACTTTATGCCTTCCCACCCCTTCCTCTTCTAACAAAGGTCCTGTTCAAGATAGAACAAGACTCTCCCAAAATCTTGTTTGTGACTCTGTTTTGGCCCAGACAGCATTGGTTCCCCCTTCTTTTGCACCTAGCCAATGGCAATCACCACAAGTTACCTCACAGGATGGACCTACTCACAAAAGGCAAGGGGTCTCAGCCATACTCACTTGTCCACTCAACTGAAACTGTGGGTGATATGGTTTTGATCCTGTTTAGGCATCATTTTTCTGAGGATATGCTTTGGGTTCTGTAGAAGGCCAGGAAACCCACTACCAGAAAATCTTATTTGTCCAAATGGAATAGACCTGGTGTCTTGCTCATAACCTGGATCCACTTTCAGTGGAAGTCCCTTCAGTTCGCTCTTGTGTGAATTGCTCCATGCTGGGTACCAACTGGGTACTCTTCTGTTAAAGCCAACCTTTCAGTTATTTCTGCTTGTCTGCTTTTGACTCCTTCTTTGGCTTCTAGATTGGAGGTCAAACAATTTCTTAAAGACGTCCTTCATATCAGACCTCCCAGGAAGCCTATTTCTCATTCATGGGACTTTATTTTTTTCCTTGAAAAATTGACTCACTGTTGAGCCTGAAGCCTCAGCTTCCTTGCAGCATTGTCATTGGAAGACTATTCTTCTTCTGGCCCTTACTTCAGCTAGAAGAGTGTCTGAGCTTCAGGCCCTTATGGCTGTTCCTCTTATTTTTTCATAGGGACAGGGCGTCTCTTCATACTAATCCTTTTATATCAAAAGTGGTTAACGAGCCGTCTCAGTCTTTTCATTTGCCCACTTTTTTCTTTTTCAGTCTGCTTCCGAGAATGTCCTTTACACCTTGGATTTGCATGGACAACTCCGATATTATTTAGAAAAGACTAAAGCTATTTGTAAATCTGAGCAACTTTTTTGTTTCTTTTCATCACAGATCTCTATGTTTGGCTGTTTCTACACAAACTATTTATTCCTGGATCTCCAAGGCCATTTCTTTTTCTTAATCTTTTCATGGGAAAAAGCCTTTCTACTTTTGTAAAGGTTCATTCCATGAGCTGTGGCTTCTTCTGGTGCTTTTTTCAAAAGACTGGATACCAGTTTCATCCCTGAGGCAGCTACCTGGAGTTCTGTGCTAAACATTACAAGCTGAATATGACCTCCAGAGTTAGATCCAGGATTGCCAGGGCTATCCGGCTTGGTTTTCTTGAGGGCTTTGCTGGACCTTCCTCCTCCCAATTTTCTTCTTGAGCTTTTGTACTCTCCCTAGTGTAAGGAATACTGCAACAGTGACGTGGAAGGACATAGTACAGTTGTGTAAATTCTTACCGTAACACTGTTCCTAGTGTAAGGAATACTGCAACAGTGATGTGGAAGGACACAGTACAGTTGTGTAAATTCTTACCATAACACTGTTCATAGTGTAAGGAATACTGCAACAGTGCTGTGGAAGGACATTGTACAGTTATTCCTACCGTAACACTGTTCCTAGTGTAAGGAATACTGCAGCAGTGACGTGGATGGACATAGTACAGTTCTTACCGTAACACTATTCCTAGTGTAAGGAATACTGCAACAGTGATGTGGAAGGACACAGTACAGCTGTGTAAATTCTTACCATAATACTGTTCCTAGTGTAAGGAATACTGCAACACTACTGTGGAAGGACACTGTACAGTTTTTCTTACCGCAACACTGTTGCAGTATTCACTCACTCCCTCCCTCCTCCCTTTCCTTTACTCCTTTTTTCCTTCTGGATGCACATTTTCCTCCCTTTATCTTTGGACTGTTTCTTCTGGGGCTTTTCAGTTCTGAGGTATGTATGTCTGCACCTCACCTTTATGCCCTAAGCCGTGAGCAGGGAGCATACATGTGGTGCATGATGTACTAGTAATCCTAAGGCTTTGGTATACTGGCTGGAAGTTGGGCTGCCCTTGGCAGGGATCCCTAGTGAAGTGAAAGACATATACTCTTATGGTAAGTTTTTACACAACTGTACTTTATGGTAAGTACAAAACTTTCATTATCTGATGTTGTCCATTTTTCTTTGATTCAACTGATGGGACAGATTCTCTAGTTACAAAAATATCTGGGTGGTATTAAGGAAGATTGTTCCTGAGAACATCAGACCAAAGGAAGTATGAGACCTGGAACATGTATCCAGTTTACAATGAGACACAAATGTATTTATGGTAGACCAGGCAGCAAGTGGCACAAATTTCATCAACTGGGAAATGTTGTTGAAAAACTGTGGAAGTTTCCACTGCCTTGTCAAATCAGCTGTTTTTTTTTTTCTTTGATTAAAGATAAACTCTTATGGATGGCGCATGGTTAAAGTCGTCGCCTCACAGCAAGAGGTTCTCCGGTTTGATTCTCGGCTGGGATGCCTTCTCTGTGGAGTCTGCATGCCCTCCCTGCATTTGTGTGGGTTTCCTCCGGGTGTTCTGGTTTCCTCCCACGTTACAAAGACATGCGTCTGGAGCATTTCTCCCTGGGCCTCCACTGAAAACTGGCTTGTTCCAAGTTGGATTTTCCCTGTAAATAAATGATAAATAAATAAAATAAACTCAACTTGTCATAAACAAATGTATTACAGTTTTGACAGGCATCCTGAGACAGTGCTGTTATAGACACCATGTTGTAGTTCTGCCTTGGATAATGCAATAAATAATTAGTTCAATTTCCTGAAACAGTACAGTTGTGTACCTACCATAAATGTAGATGTTAGAGTGTATTCACTGTTGCAGTCACTACACTTGGGTTATCCTGCTGGCAGGCTACCCGCAGTCGGCCTGGATTCCAAAGTCCTGGTCCGGCGTCGGTTGCTGTCGCCTCCTCCCTGACGTTAGTGCGCCAGGGGTATAAAAGATGCAGCCGATGCCATTTTCTTCAGTTTTTCTTGCCCCAGAAGTCAGGTGCCCCCAAAAGGGTAGGCTAAAACACATTGCTTATAAAAGAATGCACTAAAATAACCAATACCTTCATCTACAAGCAAATACACCACATAGGTTGTATAGAAAAGAGAAGTACAGATAAGTCCCAGCAAAGAAAGGGGATGGTGGGTGGGCAACGTGGACTGCAACAGTGAATACACTCAAACATCTACATTTATTGTAGGTACACAACTGTACTATGTTCATCGTGTTTCACTGTTGCAGTCATTACACTTGGGTTGAATCCCAAAGCTGAGGTTGGGCGGCTGCGTCTAAATAGAATTAAGAGTGGCTATAAGGCCCTGCAGAACTGCAGTGGCAAAGCCTGCTCTGGATTTAGAGTAAGGAGATAAGTGGTAGTGCTTAGTAAAAGTGTGCACTGAAGTCCAAGTTGCAGCCTCCAGAATATCCTTGGTTGGTACTCCTCTGAGGAAGGCTGCTGAGGTGGCTGCTGCCCTGGTAGAATGTGGTCTAATGCCCTTAGGCACTGATCTGCCATGCTGTGGATAGCAGAAACGAATGCAGTGTCCTATCCATTTTGAAATAGTCTGCTTTGAGATAGCCTTTCCTTGTGATCCTGCAGCATAAGCCACTGAAAGTTGCTCAGTCTTTCTGAAAGTTTTAGTTTTGTCCAAGTAGAAGCGTAGCTGTCTGTGTATGTCCAAAGAATGCAGAAGTCTCTCCCCTTTATTCTGTGGATTTGGTTAAAAAGTAGGCAAATGAATGGTTTGGTTAAGAGCCACACTGGACACTACCTTAGGCATAAATGTTGGGTTTGTCCTTAGAGAAACTCGTTTGCTGTAGCATAGACTAGATCCAGACCTGCTGAATCTAGCTTTGTTTGTATAACTTGAGCACTAATCCAGGCATTTTTTAAAGTATTCAGTTGTATTTATTACTGCTGGTAGTAACTTGATTAAAGTGTAGCTATCATTTCTAAGTCTTTTGGATTAAGCACTTGGGCTTCAGACCAGTTGTTTTACATTAGGAAGGTTTGTGGCCTGCACTGTGGTGGCAGGACAGGCAGCTTACATCCTTCTAAGTTAGGAACTGCTGATTGAGAGCTCAGTGTCTGTTATTCTAAAAGTGTATTAGTTCTGGTTTAAGCACTTGGGCTTCAGGCCAGTTATTTTACGTTAGGAAGGATTGCGGTCTGCACTCTTGTGGGAGGAGAGGCTGGACTCTGCCCTTCTGAGCAAGGAATATCTGGTTGAAGGCTTATAGTGCCTGCATATTCTAACTGTTTCTTACTGAAATTGGTACACCTTGTTTGCTGTAGCATAGACTAGATCCAGGCCTGCTGAATCTAGCTTTATTTGTATGCTTGTTTGTTTATTTCCCTGAAACGCTAATTCCACCTAAAACGCGGCCTTTTAGCACTTCTGTGGATCCCTAGTGATATCTGCATTGCTTACTGTACTTATTTCCTTGTTTCACTTGTAAGAAAGTTACTGTTTGTCATTTTGCATTTAGGTTACCTGTAACACATTGCATTTAAGTTACCTGGCACTTGCTCACTAAAGCAATTATATAAGTCAGGTCTAAAAAAATTAAAAGCACTACACCCTCACAAACTCCCTTGAGTACCTTGTTCCCCATTGGCCCTTTTTTCAATTATAAAGGAATTCCCAATACTATTCTAGCATGTCCAAAGGTCAGTTGTCAATCTCCTCTCCGGTCCAGCAGGTGAATCTGGGAATCTTGAGGCAATGTTACAACTGCCTCATGTACACAGACAACCCTCTCCTCCTCCCAACAAATTCCAACACGTGAGAGATGCAACCATATAGCCAAACTGGAGGCTAAGCTCTCTCAACTCAGTACTGGCGTAACCAGTCAGGAGGAGAAGGAAACCACACTCACTACAATTCCAGTCTCACATAGACCTACCACGACAACAAACCAAACACATAAACACACAAAAACATACTCGGAGGCTCTAAATAAAAACCTGCCTAAGCAGCAGAGACCTCCAAAGCAGACACCCAAGCAACCGCTACCCCAAAACAAAACACGTGCAACACATAACTCACAATGCCAGTGTGCCGAACAGTCACAGCCCTTAAGGCTAAACAACACACCTGATACACTTGTAATAGGTGACTCTATCGTCAGGCACACTGACGTCCCGCTCACCAGGCTGAACAAGGAGAGGGTCACGGTGAGCTGCCTGTCGGGCGCTAGGATCCGCCACATAACACAAGCACTCAGGTCACTCCAAGGCAAGTACAAATATGACTCAGTCATTGTCCATGCTGGTGTGAATGACCTGAGACGTACCTCCCTGGACTACATGAAGAGAGACATAGAGGAGCTCTCTGAGCATGTAGCCCAGGCCGGTATGACCCTGACCTTGAGTAGCATCTTACCCTCACCAAGAATGATGCCACAATGTGAAGACAAGATGATCAATTTCAACAATTGGCTTAAGTACTGGTGTCATTCAAAGGGGATCCAATGCCTGTCAGCCTGGGATGACATGCTCAACAAGCCACGATGCTTCGCTAGGGACGGCTTGCACCTGTCACCCCTGGGCTTTCGGATATTGGCAAAGGCTCTTGCTAACCCATAGTGCCTTTTTTAGGCAAGGCTCAAAAGACAAACCCACCTCCATAGGTATCACAAGGGATAAGAAACTAAGAGTAATGCTACTCAATGCCAGAAGTCTAAACCTCAAGATGCACGCACTTGAAACTCTCCTTAGCATGGAGAACATCGATATCTGTGCAGTAACAGAAACCTGGTTCAAGGCTCCCGAGAGCACCCCAGCACTACCAGGTTATACCTCATACCATACTTTTTGGCCCCAAAACTTGGACCGAACCACAAAAGGAGGGGGAGTATCAATATTCGTCAAAGATACCCACACCTCCAGGTTGGTGGCACAGCACGAAGCATCAGAGACTATCCATGTGCAACTAACTGTGGGCAAAACTGCCTTCCAGTTTATAGCCTGCTACAGACCACCCTCCCAAACACAGGAACCCCACTTGGCCTTCCTGAAAATACTGGAAAATATGAAGGTCTCTCCAAACACCATTATATTGGGCGACTTCAACTACCCAAACATAGACTGGGAGCATTACTCTAGCTCCAACACCCTAGCCCAAAGGTTCCTAGAATTTATAAACTCAAATGCTATGGAACAACTTGTTACCACTCCCACAAGAGGGGAAAACATACTGGACCTGATCATCACCAACATGGGGACACTATGCTCCAGACCAGAAGTGTATCCCTCACTGGTAAGATCAGACCATAAACTAATCTCACTGGATATTCACATCCCGACCCCACCCCTGCCCAGTAAACCACAGTGAAAAACTTCTCTAAAGCAAATTTCACACGCCTCAAAACCGAGTGAATCCTTCAAAGCCCCGGCCTGTGGAAAATCTGCCCAGACCGCAGAATCCTTTATAAACGCATTCTATGAACACCTTCAGGAATGCATGGATCATGCAATCCCAAACAAAACCAAGACCCAATCCTCCAAAGGCAGACGTCCTGTCTGGTGGACCCCAGCCATAAACAAACTATACAATAGAAGGAGGAAGCTACTACATGATAGAGCAAAATCCCAAAAGGGAAGGCATCTCTGATCAGTATTAGCAAAAAACTACGGGCACTCATAAAATCGTCTAAGGCCAGCTTCGAGAGAAAAATTGCACAGGACACTAAGGATAATCACAAGGCTTTCTTTAGTTATGTTAGGAACCTGGGTGGGAATTCCCAGATATGCTCAGAATTAGTCCAAAATGACAAAAATACACCGAGCCCACAGACATTGCCAACATCCTAGCTGACAGGCTCAGTGCAAACTTCTCCATCCTCTCCCCACCAAAAGGGAAAATATGTATCCCAACGGAGTGCTGCCCCTGACATCTCAGATGCTCAGGTAAGAGCCGCCTCTCCAAAGCAAAAACACAGCATCAATGGGACCAGATGGTGTCCCGGGCTGCGTCCTACATGAACTCCAAGAAGAGCTAAACCCAAACATAAAACTACTGTTCAATCTTAGCCTTACTACAGAATATGTACCCAAAGAGTGGCGTACAGCAACAGTGGTCCCTCTCCACAAAGGTGGTGCCTCAACGGATCCTGGAAACTATCGCCCCATAAGCCTGACTAGCTTGGTCTGCAAAGCTATGGAAAGGATCATCATGGACCTCATAAATAAAGATATTGGGGACCTACAGACACTGGATCCTACCCAGTTTGGCTTTGTTAAGGGCAGATCCTGCCTCTTAAACCTGGTTGATTTCTTTGAAACAGTCACCAAGGCCATTGGCGAGGGAAGGTGGTCCACACAGCCTACCTGGACCTTGCAAAAGCCTTGATACAATACCCCACTCGGGCATTATAGATAAGCTCACCAACTTAAATATAAACCCCTATGTCACTAGATGGGTTGCAAACTGGCTCAAGGACAGAACCCACATGGTTAGAATTGCTGGAGCCATGTCAGACTCCAAACCAGTTACAAGTGGCGTCCCACAAGGCTCAGTCCTGGGACCTCTCTTGTTTGGTATATATTTCTCGGTACAGGCCAACACAGAAGGACTGTGGCTGACCAAGTTCGCAGATGACTGCAAACTGGGTGCCATAATCAACTCTCCAGCCGACACAAGCATCCTCCAAAAGGGCCTCATAGAAACAGAGAACTGGTGCCAGAGCCATGGCCTCAAGCTAAGCGCCAAAAGTGTATAGTCATCCCCTTTGGCAAAAACAAAGTGCCACAAATTACCACATAGGTGGTAATCCATTAAGTACAGAAGAAGTCATTAGGGACCTGGGGACCCAAGTTGATAGCAATCTCTCATTTGACAACCACGTGGCCAAAGTGGTTAGAAAAACATTTTATATAGCCCACCTAATCATGAAGGGATTCACATCTAGATCAGGGAGGTCATTGTACCTCTTTACTCATCCCTCATCAGGCCCATAATTGAGTACAATGCCCCTTTGGGATGTACCTTACCAGATACCTGCAGCAACTGGAAAGACCCCAAAAGTACCTCACCAAGAGGATCAAAGGGCTCAAACAGATGCCATATGCTGCCCGGTTAAAGAAACTCCAGCTCTACTCAGTGGCATACCGCCTGCTCAGAGGCGATCTGTGCCTGGCATATAAAGCCTTGTCCAACCCAGAATTAATGGACATGCTGCACCTCAGAAAATCCAAATCCCATCGAGCTACGCTCGAGAGACTTGAACCTCAGCACTGAAATAAATAGGACATGCTGGAGGGACAGATTCATAACCCAGAGGCTCCCTTCACTCTGGAATAAAATCCTAGTCCAGGTTAGGCAGAGTCCCACATTGACTCTCTTCAAGAGGAATCTTGATGAGTGGATGGGAGATCGTAGGTTTACCCCGGCTATCACTTCTGTGTCACTGTTAGACAGAGGCACAGTATACTAACCTCAAAAAATGCATAGCAAAATTAATTTAAAATGGGTGGCGAAAGCCAAACACACTCTGGCTAGGCTTATAAATGCCCTAGGGCAGATAGCCTAGTATGAACCTATGAACCCTGTCCAGATGGAAAATAATAAAAGGTTCCACAGCCATTAATGCCTGTAGCTCTGAGACTCTTTTTTCTGAAATTATTGCTAGGAGCAGAGCTGTTTTCCGTAAGAATTTTATCTCAGCTGTATTGGCTGGCTCAAAAGGAGGCAGTGTGAGTTTTTCCAAGACAAAATTGAGGTCACATGCAGGTATTGGTGCTCTCCTTGGAGGTCTTATGTTTTTGGCCCCCCCTGAGGTATTGCCTAAGCAACGGATGTGAAAAAATAGGTGGGTCCGTATTTGTAATGAGCTGAAATGGCAGAGGCATGGATCTTAATTGATGAGAAGGATAAGCCTTTGTCCAGCATTCTCAGTTAGATATTGTAAAATCTGAGGAATATTTGGAGCAAGCATGTCAATTCCTTGTGCCTGGTTCCAAGCGCAGAATCTCTTCCATTTTTCTGCATAAGATTTTCTGGTGCTGGGCCTCCTGGCCTCTAAAATAACATCCATAACCGCTTTAGAGAGAGGTGCATTCTGAATGGTTATACTATCCGCCATGCAGCTAGATTTAGAGTTCTGAGCTGGCTGTGCAGGATCCGATTGTTTTGTTGCGTCAGTAAATGAGGAATTTGAGGCAATGTCCAGGCTGGGCCTTGGGACAAGCTCCTTAGGGACTGGGTACCAGTGCTGGCGTGGCCAATCCGGGGCAATCAGTATCATTTGTGGCTTCTCTTGTCTGACCTTTAGGAGTACCTTGGGGAGGAAAGGCAGTGGAGGAAAGGCATATACTGTAAGGTTGTTCCAGATGAATGACAAAGCATCCACTTTCCATGCTTGTTTGTGATACGTCCTTGTGCATAATCTCTGAAGTTGGCAGTTGTGAGGGGATGCAAAAAGTTCTATGTTTGGGCATCTCCATTTCCTTGTTATCGTGTTGAAGATTTGTGGATCTAGTTTCCACTCGTGAGGATCCATGAGGTTTCTGCTTAGTCTGCCAGAGCATTTGTTTTTCCTGGCAAGAATTGTGCTTGCAGGCGTACTTGGTAAGTCAATGCTGTGTTCCACAAAATCATGGCTTATCTGCAGAGGGGGAAGGAATGTGTACCACCCTGCTTGTTTATGCACCACATGACTGTGGTGTTGTCAGTCTTTATCAGCAGCTGTCCTGGATGAAGTAGGTCCTTGAAGGCTGTCAGGGCATTTTGTACAGCTAGCATCTCTTTTTGATTGATGTGAAGATGCCTTTGGCTTGGGGGCCATGTGCCCTGAATACATTTTCCTGCCATGTGGGCCCCCCAGGTATAATCTGAAGCATCTGTTCTTAGTGTTTGCCTGGCTGTGGGTAAAGTGAATGGCTGTCCCTTGTTGTGGTGATAGGCCTATGCCCACCATCAAAACTCCTGTTGCAGGCAGGGAATGAGTGAAATTAATGATTCCAGGCTGTGGCAATGTTGAGTCCAAACACTTTTTAGATACCACTGTAGTTTCCTCATATGCAGTATCGCATATGGAATTAGCAGAATGCAGGATGCCATGTAGCCCAGAGCCTGAGAATTTTTCTTGCAGATAACTGGGTCTTTGTTGCTATGCTTTTGAAGTAAGAAGTCAGTTGCCTTTGTCTGGGGTGAGATAAGCCATCCGGGCAGTTGTATTTAAGCTTGCACCCAGGAATATTACTTCTGGGGAGGATACTAATTTTGATTTATTTTCGTTTACTGTGTACCCTAGGCAAATTAGAAATCTTTTTACACACGCCAGATGCTTTAGTAGAATTGTCTTTGGTCTCTGCTTGAATAAGGCAGTCATCCAAGTAGGGATATATTTCAATTCCTCTGTCTGCAGAACGCAATTACTGGTGCCAGGCATTTTGTGAAGACCCTGGGTGCAGTAGATAAGCCAAAGGGCAGTGCTAGTGCATTGAGCCAGTTATGAATCTGAGGTATCTTCTGCAAGATTGTCTTATTGGGACATGCAGGTATGCCTCAGAGGTCCAAAGTTTCAAGCCAAGCCTTCTTGCCCAGCGTGGGCAGAAGCTGCTGCAGAGTCAACATTTGAATTTCGGAACATCCAGAATAGTATTTAGAGTAGACAGGTCCAGAATTGGTCTCCATGCTTTGTCCTTTCTTGGTACTAGGAAAAGTCTTGAGTAAAATCCTTGTCCCTGCTCTTGTTGTGGCACTGGCTGAGTAGCCCTCATGTCCATGAGAGATTAAACTTGTTTTTGTGCCTCTGCCCATTGATTGTGTGGCAGGTCTGGCATACCTTTTGCCTTTGGAAGGGTGTGAAAGTGGAGCCTGTAGCCATGAGAGACTATATTTAAGACCCATTTGTCCTGGGTGATCATGTGCCAATTTTGTGAAAAAAGTGCTAGCTTTCCCCCTAAGGGTGCTGCCAAAAGATAAATGCTTGGCACTGGCAGAGTGAAGTCATTGGGACTGTTTCCTAAATGGCTGTGATTTGTCTTCTCTGCTTTTGGAGGTAGAAGCACCCCATTGTTTGGGCCTGTATGAGCCCTGGGGCTATTGTCTGCCTCTAGGGCATCTGTATCTGCCTCTTTGTGGCCTGTCTGACACGGGAAAGGACCAATTCTTAGAAGGACAGTTCCTGCTAAATCTGGGTGGCTGTACCTGTAAGCAATCATTTACTGTCTGCATAGATTTAGCTTTATTCTCCATTTTCTTCAACACTCTTCTGCCTTAACACCAAACAAAGTATCATGCTGTAATGCAGCATCCAGTAATTTTGCTTTAACATGATCAGGCAGATTCTGTTCCTTTAACCAAGCATGCCTTCTAATGACAGAACCTGTTATAGCAGCACTGCAAGAGGCCTCCAGTGAAATCATAACCACATTGCAAAGTATGCTTTCCCACTTGTTCAGCTGCATGCAATAAATCCTGCATTTCCTTGTTCTCAGAACATTCAGAATTTGTCAACATTTTCTGTTTTAGCAGAGACATTAAGTATTGCTGATATTTAAGCATACGAAACTGACAATTTAAAGCCCTTACAGCCAAGATAGCAGAAGTGTAAACTTTTTTTCCCCTATCTGTCCAGTGCCCTTGAATCTCTGAGGAGGGACAGGGTTTTTTGCAGTAGCGGCCTTGACCCCTTTGGGACCCTGAGAAATAATTTCTGGGTCAGCAGCATGGTTTTTATATAGAAATTTATGAGAATCTGGAACCCTGTAGTATCTGTTCGGCTTAACAGGTGCAGGAGGTAGAGTCGGGAGACAGGCAGGCCGGACTCCGAAAATACATCTACAATGTCTAGAACAGGTGGAATAGCAAGAGGTCTGTGCTGAGGTAATAAAAGAAAGTCTCTGAGCCTTTTCTTAGATTCTGAGTAATCTTGGCTCTCCCAGTGGAAATGCTCCGCATGGTAAGCAGGGTTTCCCTAAAGGAGTAATCCTAAGGAGGAGAAGCTGAAGGAATAGATTCTTCAGCATCATAGTCCTCATAGCGAGGAATAGAGTATCCCTGTTCTGAAGAGGAGTCAGAGGAAATGGAAACCTGATCAGAGGAATCATATTCAGTGTCTTGCCTAGGCCTCTTATCAGGAGAGGGATGGGAACCCCTTGATCATAGTAATTAGGTCTTCGGACATTTTGAGCATCTGTTTCTTAGGCATGGAAGTCTGTCCTGGAGAATGCTGTACTTGTTTCCTTGTCTTTAAAACTGCTTTAGACTGCCTTGGATGCTGAAGTTGGCTTGACATAAAGCTGTGTAGGTCTGAAAATACCCTCAGAAGCAGATGCCTGCTCAGCGGTTCCAGACCCATCTGAGGGATTCGTTTCCGAAGGCCCAATATCTTGAGTATCCAGAGGCCTAGTTGTCTCCACGTGGGAGTCGGAGGCAGCCTGTGGCTCTGAGGTAGCAGGTTTCAGAGGCTGCGAAAGCGCCTCACTGAGAACCGGCGAACCGGCCTAGAAGAGGCTTTGTCTGTTTTGGACCTCGGATGCCTGTACTTTTCTTTTCCCCTGCGCTTTTTATGAACTCCGGTCGTCGGTTGTTCCGACGGCATTATATAGTTAAACCTTCGGCCAAAATAATGAAAAGCGAAATCGTACCGACGCTTAATAGTGCGCTGGTTAAATTCTAGCACAAAACCGACAACTAGCAACGTCGTGGTCAAGGCCTAGGCAAGGAATACAGTAAGAATGAAAATCCTGATGAGGTATTTGCTTCCCACAAGAAATACAATTGTTAACTTTTTCTGACATCGGTCTGGAGCAAGAAAAAAGTTTCCCCAACGGGGTACTTAGCTTTATTGAAGACTTCGGATCTGAAATTCAATTTCGAAAATCTCAGGAGTCGGCCGACCAGCACTTGCGAACTGCTTTTGCTTTGGGCACCGCGCAGCAAGAAAGACTGAAGAAAATGGCGTCTGCTGCATCTTTTATACCCCTGGCACTCTGACGTCAGGGAGGAGGCGACAGCAACTGACGCCAGACCAGGACTTTGGAATACAGGCTGACTGCGGGTAGCCTGCCAGCAGGATAACCCAAGTGTAATGACTGCAACAGTGAAACACAAACATCTTTAGTTCTGTACAGGTAAGAAAGTACAGTTGTGTACACTTACCATAAATGTACATGTTTTGAGTGTGTTCACTGCTGAAGTTATAAATGATGGGATTTCCTACCAAGGATGCCCTTGTCCGACCAGACTACCAGAGAATTTTCTCTTCCTCTTGAAGCCAGTGGACACCTTGACTACCGTCAAGAGATCAGAGTATAAAGGAAGTTGTCAGAGCCATAACCTCAGTACTTTCTTGCCCACAACAGAGTCCCCTAACAGATTCCTAAGGTCAAGGGCCTAAGATTAGAAACTAAACACTCAAACATCACCATCTATGGTCAGTGTACTCACACAATGCTCTTCATGTTTCACTAAGAATACTGTAGCAGTAAACACTTAAACATCGCCATCTATGGTTACATGTATACAATCGCACAATGGTCTTCATATTTCACTGCTGCAGTCATAACTGATGGGATGCTCCCAAAGCTGAAAGGATTGTGGATGGAAAGCTTACGGACAGCAAAGGATGCCCTGCACGATGGCAGTGGCAAACGCCACTCTGGACTTGAAGATTGGAAGGAAGTATTGTTTTGTGAAGATATGAACAGAGGACCAAGTACCAACTTGCAAAATGTCCTTAGTGGCCACCTGTAAGAAAGGTTGTAGCTGTAGGGATGGTTCTGGTGGAGTGAGACCTCACAGAGTCTGGAGGCTTCTTTCCATGACAGTTGTAGCAAAATAAGATATAATGGATGATCCATTAAGAAACTGACTGTTTAGAAACCAGTCTTCCCTCAAAGCTGCAGGCAAAGGCCACAAAAAGCTGATCACACTTCATGATATTCTTTGATCTGTCCTAGTAGTAACAGAGTTGCCTATTCACATCCAGTGTGGAGGATTCTTTCTCCCTTACTTTGAGGGTTAGGAAAGAAGGTAGGAAAGTGGATGGTCTGGTTTTAACAGATCTCTGTTCTCTGTAACTACTTTAAACATAAAGAAAGGGCTAGTCCTAACAGAGACGATGTCAGGGTGGAAGGTGAAAGGCTCCACACACCAGGACCTGAAGCTCTGAAACCCTCTGAGCTGAAATAATGGCTAGCAGAAAGTTTGTCTTCTAGGTCAGGAATCTGAAGTCTGCAGAGGTAGCTGGCTTGAAAGGTGGGAAGGTAAGTGTCTCCAGAATGAAACTGAGACCCCATGAGAGAACGGGAAGTTTTCTCAGGATTGTAATGTGAATAACCCCCCCTCAGGAACTGTTTCATGAGAGGATAGAAGCAGAGACAGGAGCCGAGTAGGCAGATAAGCTGAAACTGCTGAAGTGTGAATTTTAATAGAAGAATAAGAAAGCCCTTTGTCAAAAAGTCCTGATAAGCATGAAAGGATCAGAGGTATCTGATCATGAAGAGAGCTCTGTCCATTTTGCCTGTCCCATACAGTGAAACTCTTCTATTTGGCGGAGTACGATTTTCTTGTGCTAGGTGTCCTGGCTTCTTTTAGACTGTCCAAGACCCATTTGTCAAGAGAGTTCCCTCCTCCAGGGGGTCAAGATATCACCCAAGCTGTCAATTTGAAAGTGTTCAAGTTGGGGTGTATGATGGTGCCCTTGTTATGTGCTAAGTCCACTCTTGGGGCAGTACCCATGGTTCCTTCTTGCTTAGACTAAGCATTTGAGGATACCAGTTCTGCCTTGCCCAACCTGGGGCTATAAGAATGACCCTTGGCCCTTCTTTCCTTATCTTCAGCAGTACCCTGGGGAGCAAGGGTAAAGGGAGGAAAGCATACAGGAATAGGTCTGTCCAAAGGAAGGAGAAGACATCCGTTTTCCAGGCTAACCCTGTTTTGGTCCTTGTGCAGAACTTTTTCAATTGAGAGTTTTCTTTGGTTGCAAAAAGGTCCATCCTCCGTACACCCCATTCTCTAGCTATGGTAAGAAAAACTTCTTGATGCAGTTGCCACTTGTGAAGGTCTGACATGTCCCTGCTCAGGTCAGCTTCTAGTTGATTTTTTTTCCTGGTAGGTGCTGAGCCATGAGATGCACCCCTAGGCAATTTGCAGCTTCCCAAAGGTCCATGACTAGGCGACAGAGAGCAAGAAGACTCCCCTACTTGTTTATGTAGCACATAACCATGGCATTGTCTGTCTTTACTAGGAGTACTCCTGGTTTCCACTGGTATTAGAAGGCAATCAGACCTTTTTGGACTGTACCAGTTCTTGTAGGTTGATGTGTTTGTTTTTGAATGGGGAAGTCCCATCTGGCCAGAGTCTGTAAATTGTTGTAGTGAGCCCCCCATGGCTATTTCTGGGGCATTCATGGTCAGAGTTTGGTCTGGAGGAGTAAACCTGATGGGAAGCCCTGGGTTGAGGGAGCAGGCTCAGGACCAGCAAGCAAACTCTTTCCTGAAACAAGAGAGAAACTTCACCCTGAAGTTGTGGGGTTGAAAGTGTTGGCACCACACAAATATGGAGTAAAGTCAGGGGTATTATGAAGATGCAAGAGGCCATGTAACCAAAAGCTCTGAGGAATGCTCTGGCAGTGAGGTAGTGCCTAAGAAGGAGCTTTTGAAAGTACAGAGTTAGAAAGGTAACCTTGTCTGGAGGAAGGAAGGCCTTCTGAAGACAGGAGTCTAGCAACTCCCCCCAAAATACAGTCTAGTTTAAGGGGATGGTGTGAGACTTTTGGGTACAGATGGTGAACCCCAATGAAACCAGGATCTCTTGGGTGCACAGTAGATCTGCTTTGAGTTTTTCTAGATTTGTTGCTTGAATGAGACAGTCGTCTAAGTGGGGGTAAATCTGAGTGCCTTTTGACCTGCAGAAGGGGATCACCAGGGCAAGCATTTTGTGAAAACCCTGGGTGCATCAGATAAGCCAAAGGGAAGAACATAGCATTGATAATGCCTCACACCTGCTCTGAAACAAACTTCTGTGAGATTTTTCTATGGGCATGTAGAGGTGTGCATCCTTTAGATTTCAGGTTATCTAAGTGTCAGGTCAAGTCATACTCAGATATTTTTGAAGGGTTAGCATTTTGAATTTTGGTATCTGCAAGAATCTGTTGAGCCTCGAATGGCCCAGAATAGGCCTTTGGGTACCCTCTTTTCTGGGGACAAGGAATAGCCCTGAGTAAAATCTCTCTTTGTAATGCATTTGGGAATGGTCTCACAGAGCCTTGGGTGAACAGAAGCTGTATTTCCTTTAAGGCTTCTGTTAGTTGGTTAGGAGAAATATCTGGGAAAGCGCTCACTGTATTATTGTTCCTGTGGATTAAACTTCTCTGTTGTTTGGTTATCTGCTGTAGTGCTGCCTCCTTGACGTTTTTTAGAAAATATCTGGGAAAACTGATTGAATTAGAGGTTGCTTGAAATGAAGAGTGTAACCTGCTCTTATGATTTTTCAGCACCCACTAATCCCTCAGAGCCCAATTCTTTACTAAGAGAGACAGCCATCCTCCTAGCTGGGGAGCAGGAAAGGAGGGTGGGGTCTTAAGTGGAAAGGGAGTGTCATGGATGAGTCATGACTGCTTCCCAGTGGGTCCCTGTTGACAGGATCCCACAGACCTATTTTAATCTGCTTGCCTCTATCTTGGTCACTGGGGCTGCCTTCGACTCCTTTCCCTGAGAGGTCTCCTGTGTCAAGGTGTAGTCTGAGAGGCTGGAAAGGACCAGTGTTTTTAAGATAACTGCGACTGAAGCAAGTAGGTTAAACCTGAAGAAAGTCCTCAACTGTTTGAATGGACTTGATCTTATCCCCTATCTTTTTAATCACTTCTTCAGCCTTGGGGACACGAAGGAAATCCTTGTTAAAAAGAGCATCCAAGAGGCTGGATTTCTCATGGTCAGGGAGGGACTGTTCCCTCATCCAGACATGTCTTCCAATGACTGATCCAATAGCTTTTGCCCTGCTGGAAGCTTCCAGAGCATCACAGCTGCAGAGCAAGGAGTGTATAACTACTTCACAGCATGAATTGCAGACGTCTAGCAGTTTCTTGGAGTGGGACTTATTTTCAATCCTCTCCAGTTTTCACTTCATCTGGTCGAAAATGGTTTCTGGATACTTCATCATATGAAACTGGCAAGTCAAAGCATTCCTCATCTGGGTAGCAGATTCGAACCAGTCCAAGGCTATGCTTTCTTTGTAGATGGGCAGGGCATTTTTGGAAGCGTTAGGTTTAGCTCTCTTAGAACCCTGAGTCACCACTTCAGGGTCTGCTACGGAGTTCCTGAAAAGGTGTTTGTGGGACTCCAGAACTCTATAAAATCCATCAGGTTACCGAAGAGCAGGGAAGGAAGGAATCTGGCTATAAGGAAGAATCTAGCCAGACATCGACTACCTCTAAGACTGGAGGAACACAAGGGTTTATGAGTTTTAGAAATTCCCTAACCCTATTCTTGGATTGTGAATAGTCCTGTTTTTCCCATTTAAAGTGCTTCCTCAGGGTATGTAGGGCCTCCCCAAAGGAAATGTCCTGGGGGAGCCAAGGCCAGGTTCTCATCAGAATCGGAATACCTATAGGAAGCAATAGATAAGCCTTGCTCAAAGACGGATTTATCGTTATCATCCTCAGTATCAAAAGAATCAGAGGACTCCTGAGGGAGATGTCCCTTTTTCCTAATACCAGGAGAAGATTCAGGACGAGAATCTGGGAGTGAAAGGCATCTGGATCTGACTTTGTTGATTATATCGTTCGCCAACTTAACTAGGCCGGAGTTTGGGAGTGGCAGCAGGTAGGCGTCAGCTGGGACAACCTGGATGCAGCCTTTTTATGTGATGCCACTGTTTGAGTGAGGGACCATTCGTGAGACAGAACAATGCACCTACTTAACCTGTCCGCTAGTACACTGGAAGTCCCTTGTATATGCATCGCTAAAAGAAAGTTATGGGAAGACATCAACTAATGCCTTACTCTCATAGCTTCTTGACATAAAGGGTATAATCTGGTTCCTCCCTGCTTGTTGATGTACCAGACTACTGATATGGTGCTTGTCTGTACTAAAATCACACACTGGAAGAGTCTTGAAATGCCTGCAACACCAATAGGACTGCTCTTATTTCCAGGACCTTCATATGAAGGTTGGTCTCTGTGTCCAAGTACCTTGAACAGTTCTTTTCGTAATGCCCCCCCACCTTAAAAGGGAAGCGTCTGTGGTAACTACAGCTATAGGAGCGGAAGGGCAGAAAGGATGTCCCACTAGCAGCTCTGTGGATATGGTTCCCCATGCAATGCGAGTTCTGCATATGGGGAGTATTATCTGATTGGGGTGTTGAGGGGGTGGCACAGTTACGACAACTGAACTGATAAAGTCCACTGAATGACTCATGTGAAACGTGGACAGAGGGGTCAAGGTGATCGCAGAATCCGTAAGCCCTGGAAGTTTCAGAATTAGTGTTGCGGGGGTGGGACATTACTTGGTTCCCTGGCCTCTACTTATCAAATGGAGAGAATCCTGTCTGTAGCAAGGTGGCAATCAGAGTTCACAAATCCGCCTGGAACCAAGCAACAAATAGATGAAAACAAAGATGCAACCAGCCAGATGAAGGAAAACTGAATTCTTTATTACTCACACAAAGGATTTAGTGCTTTTGTCTGGTGTATAGACAGACTTCATCTGTTGAAGTCTGTTTGGTATACACCACATGAAAGTGCTAAATATCCTTTCTATACTAAAGAATTCAGTTTTCCTTCATCTGCCTGGCTGCATCTTTGTTTTCATCTGTTGGCTGTTTGAATTGAAGTAACCATGTGGCATCCAATAAATTCTATAGACTGAGTTGGGATCAATTTGCTCTTTGCCAGATTTACAGTAACCACCAAGCTGTGAAGTAATTGGAGAAAAAGGTCTCCTTGTTGAATCAACAGATACCTGGTCAGAGCTACTAGGAGCCAATCATCAAAGTACAGGAAAGTACAGCTGTGGAAAATCTTACCATAAACAGTACATGTCCTTCTATTCACTGCTGCAGTATTCTTTACTAAACGGATTCTCTGACAAGGGTAGCCCAACATCCAGCCAGTATACCAAAGCCTTAGGATTTTACAGATGTACATCACACTTATGCTCCCTGCTCAAGGCCTAGGCCATAAAGGTGATGTACGGATATACATACATCAGGATTGAATAGCCCCAGGAGGAACAGTCGTAGGAAATAAGAGGAACATGTGCATACAGAAGGAGAAAATGGAAAACAGAGAAGGGGAAGAGGAGGGAGGGAGCGAATACTGCAACAGCGAAGAGAAGGACATCTACTCTTATGGTACAATTTTACACAACTGTACTGTGTCCTTCCATACCACTCACAGTATTCTTTATTGAAAGGAGAGTGCAAAAGCTCAAAAGGAAAGCTGAAAGGAGGAAGGCCCAGCAGAGCTCTGAGGAAGCCATGCAGGACAGCTATGACAAAGCCAGCACTTGCTCTGGAAAAATCCAATTTGTAATGCTTTACTAAAGGTATGGGCAGAGGTCCAAGTAGCAGCTTCAAGGATGGAATTGGTAGCCAATCCTTTGAAAAAAGCAACAGAGGAAGCCACGGCCCTGGTAGAATGAGCCTTTACAGAGGCAGAAAGACTTTTCCCATGAAAGAAGTATCAAAAATATATGGCCTTCGACAGCCACAAAAAATGGTTTGCCAAGCCTAGAGCTCTGGGATGAAAGGAAACAAAAAGCTGCTCAGACTTGCGAATGGCTTAGCCCTATCTAAATAATATCTCAAATTCAAGGTTTGAAGAACCTTCTCACTAGCGACTGCGGAGAAGGAAAAAAGGAGGGAGATTAAGAGACAATTCATTAACCACCTTGGGCATAAAATAAGGATTAGTACAGAAAGACACCCTGTCCCTATGAAAAAATAAAAAATGGAGCAACAGCCATTAGAGCCTGGAGGTCAGACACTCTTAGCTGAAGTAAGGACCAAAAGATGAACAGTCTTCCATGTACAATGTTGTAAAGAAGCCGAAGCTGCAGGCTCAAATGGAGCCTGAAAATTTTTTCAAGAACAAAATTAAGGTCCTAGAAAGATGGAATAGGCTTCCTTGGAGCTCTGATATAAGAAATTGCTTGAACTCAAACCTAAAGGCCAGAGGAGGAGTTAATGCCAGACTAGCAGAAATAGCAAAGGTGAACTTTAACAGAAGAATATGCTAATACTGCATGGAGCAATTCACACACAAGACAGAACCAGAGGGATCTCCACAGAAAGGGAATCTTGGTTACGAGCAAGGAACGAAACAGAAAATCTCTTCTATTTGGGCATACAGGCTTTCCTGGTAGTGAGTTTCCTGGCCTCCTGCAGAACCCTAAGCATGTCCTCATAAAAAGGTGCCTAAAAGGAATCAAAACCCTATCATTCACAATGTCAGTTGGAGAGTGGACAAGTAAGAACAGATAAGACCCCTTGTCTTGTGTGAATAAGTCCACCCTGTAACATAACTTATGGAGATTGCCTTTGGCCAGGTGCTGTAGAGGGTGCCAATACTGTCTGGGCCAAAAGGGAGTCACCACCAAGATTTGAGGGGAGTCCTGCTCTATCTTGAGCATGACTCTCGAAATCAGAGGAAGGGGAGGGAAGGAACACAGAAACACCCCCCTCCAGAAAAGGATAGGGCATACACCTTCCAGGCCAAATAACTTGGGATTCTGGCACAAAAAAGAAAAAAAAAACACTGTTCAAAGAAAGGGGAGGCAAAAAGATCTACCTGAGAATACCCCACTGATGGACAATGTCCAGGAACACATGTCTGTCAAGTATCTATTTGTGAGCCTATGTTTTGGAGTATGATACTATATTTTGCTCTTACGGAAATGTATACAGCCTGAAGAGTCACTGGATACTGGACAACTAAATCCCAAACTTAAAGAGGTAGCCTGCAAAGTAGGGAGGACTGTCTCATCCTTGTTTGTTAATGCACCACTTAACTGAAAAAAGAAAGTAAGAAGAAACCCCAACAGGGCACTTATCTGAAACATGGCTCGGTAACCAGCACAGAAGCAGCTTTCAGACAGACGAACAATGACGACATTGGGATTGGCAGCATAGTTGTTCTGAGGTATGTATGTTCAGACATCATCTTTATGCCCTACGCCTTCAACAGGGAGCATATGCATGACATATGACCTCTACAAAATCCTAAGGCTTTGGTACACTGGCTTGATGTTGGGCTACCCTTGGCAGGGAATCCCTTTACTAAAGACTACTGCAACAGTGATATGGAAGGGCATCACCTGGAACCCTTGTAGTCTAAGGTATGCAATTTGGTAAACACCCAGGGGGGTATGGCGAGTCCAAAAGGCAGAGCTGTAAACTGAAAATGATTGGCTCCCAGCCTGAAATGGAGGGATCTCCTGGAGTGCCTGTTTATCTTTACATGATAGTAGGCATCTTGGAAATCTACTGACCACATCCAATCTTCCATCCTGAGTAGAGGTAAAATTAACTGAACCATAACCATCTGGAAATTTGTCTGCTTCACAAATTGGTTTAGATTCAGGTCAAGAGTATCCTTCCAAGTTCCCTGTCATTTTCAGAACTAAAAAGATCCTGGAGTACACTCTGGATTCTATCTGGGGTGGTGCAACCTGCTGGATGGCCCTTTTTCTCGAAATACTTTTTAACCTCATAGCCTAGTACCTACCTATGAACCTACTGGACCTGGGGCCTATATAAGCCTAGCCAAAAAGGTTACCTGGCTTTCGCTACCCAAGATAATTATTTTCCTGTGCCCCTGTCAAACAGTGTCACAGAAGCGATCCCGGGGTGAATTTTCTAATTCCCATCCAGTCGTCAATGTTTTTCTTAAAGAGGGCCAATGAAGAGCTTTGCTTGAAGTGAATGGGTAGTTTGTTCCAGTGTATGGTAAGTCTCTGGGACAGGAATCTATCCCTCCAGCATGTTGTTTATTGTGGTGAAATCCGTTAGGTCCCTGGAGCGTTTGGTTCGGAGAGATTGGGATTTCTTTAAGTGTAGCATATCCAACAGCTCTGGGTTTGACATAGCTTTATACGTTAGGCAGAGACTGCCTCTGAGTAGGCGATATGCGATGGAGTAGAGCTGGAGTTTTCTGAGACGGTCTGTGTATGGCATCTGTTTGAGGCCGGTAATCCTCTTAGTGAGGTATTTCTGTGGCCTTTCCAATTATTGTAGATGTCTTGCGAGGTACATGCCAAACGGGGCACTGTACTCTATAAAGGGTCTGATGAGGGATGAGTAGAGAGGAACAATGACTACCTTTTTTCTAGAGGAGAACCCTTTTGTGATGAGGTGTGCCACGTAGAAGGATTTCCTGACTACTGTGGCAATGTGGTTATCAAAGGCAAGACTACTGTCCACCTGTGTCCCAAGGTCTCTCAGTGTTTAGTGAGCTACCGCTATGTGGTAGTTCACGGGTACTGAGTTTTTCCCCAAAGGGGATGACAATGCACTTCTTGGCATTGAGCTTGCGGCCATGACTGACACCAAGCATCTGTCTCTGTGAGGCCCTTTTATAGAATGTCTACATCATTAGGTGATTCTATTATGGTGCCCAGTTTGCATTCATCTGCGAACTTTGTTAGCCAAAGACCTTCTGTGTTGGCCTGCACTTCAGAGAAGTAGATGCCGAACAGAAGAGGACCCAGGACCGAACCCTGTGGTACTCCATCCTTCAATGGTCTGAAGACGGACTTCGGCTATTTTTACTGTGTGGGTTCCGTCAGTGAGCCAATTGGCCACCCATCTTGTGACATAGGGATTTATGCCCAGTTTAGTGAGTTTATCTATAATTCCAGAGTGGGGGGTGGTATTGAAAGCCTTGGCGAGGTCAAGATAGGCTGTGTGCGCTACCGTGCCCTTGTCTATAGCTCTAGTGACTGCTTCAAATAAGTTAATCAGGTTTACCAGACATGATCTACCTTTTACAAACCCAAACTGAGTGGGGTCCAGGGTTTGGAGATTACCTATGTCTTTCTCTATAAGCTCCAAGATAATACGTTCCATGGCCTTGCAGTCCAGGCTCGTCAGGATAATGGGGAAGTAGTTTCCGGGGTCCATGGTGGCACCCCCTTTGTGGAGTTGGATAACCGTCGCTGTACGCCATTCAGTAGACATAGCCTGAGGTGAGGCTATGATTGAACATGGTACTTAGTTGGGGTGCCAGTTCATTCTGTAGTTCGTGCAGTATGCAGCCTAGGATGTTGCCTGGTCCTATGGATGCTGTGTTCTTGGTTTTGGAGAGTGCGGTCTTTACTTGTTTATCCGTGACTACAGGGGCTTTGCATTCTACCGGTATTAAGATGGGCCCTTTGGAGGGTGAGAGGGGGGGGGGTAAAGTTAGCACTGAACCTATCTGCCAGAATATTGGCAATATCGGTTGGTTCTGTATATTTACTGCCATTGTGCTGTAGCTCAGAGCAGATCTGAGTGTTGCCACTGAGATTCTTGACATAGCTGTAGAATGCTTTGCGGTTGTCTTTGGAATCAGTGGTGATTTTATTTTCATAACTGGTTTTGGATGATTTTATGAGGGATCTCAGCTTTTTGCTGAGGCTGCCCAGGGACTTCCTCCAATCTTGTGATTTTACTCTTTTTTGCAACAGCTTCTTCCCTCTGTTGTAGAGTTTGTTTATGACAGCGGACCACCAGATTGGCTTTTTTTTTTGGAGGATAGCATCTTGGTTCTGTTGGGGATGGCACAATCCATGCACTCGTGTATGTGCTTATACAGTGCATTTGTGTAAGATTCAGCAGGCGTACCTCTATTTTCCGTCGGGATGGGTGTCGTGAAGTTTGCCACTTCTGTCTTAAGAAGCATGAAGTTGGCTTTGGAGTAGTTTTTGGCGGTGGTTTCCTTAATGGGGGTGGGGGTGGGGTGGGATATAGATGTCTAGGGTGATTAGCTTGTGGTCGGATCTGACCAGCGAGGAGTTGACCTCTGGCGTGGAACACCGGTTACCCATATTGGTAATGACCAGGTCCAGGATACTGCTGCCCCTGGTGGGGGTGTGGACAAGCTGATCCAAGGTGTTGGAATTTACGAATTCCAGAAAACGTTGAGCGAATGAGTTGGTACACGAGTAGTTTTTCTAGCTGATAGTGGGGTAGTTAAAAATCGCCCATAATTAAGGTATTGGATTATACCTTAACATTTTCCAGTATCTTAAGAAATAAAGAGTGGAAATCCTAGGGCATGGTGGCAGATCTGTAACAAGCTACAACCTGGATTGCAGTCTTGCCCAGTATTAGTTGCACTTGGTAATTTCGGATGCATTATGTTGAGCAACTAGCCTGGAGGTGTGGATATGCTTAATGAATATGGACACACCTCCACCTTAGTGTTTCGGTCCAGATTAGCTGGGAGAAAGGTGTGGTATAATTATAGCCTGGTAATGCAGGGGTGCGCTCTGGAGCCTTGAACCAGGTCTCTGTCACTGCACAGATGTCGATGTTCTCCACTCGAGTGAGTGCATTTTGAGGTTTAGACTTCTAGCATTGAGTAGCATTACCTCAGAGTTTGCTTGCTTGTACCTGTTACGGTGGTGAATTTAGCATTTGAACCTTTCCTATAAAAGGCACTATAGGGGTGGCAAGAACCTTAGCCAGTATCCGGAATCCCAGGGGTGACGGGTGCAGGCCATCTCTAGCAAAGCATAGTGGTCTGTCGACCATGTCGTCCCAGGCAGACAGATACTGGATCCCCTTAGAATGACACCAGAAGCTTAGCCAATTGTTGAAGTCACTTATTTTGTCCTTGTACTGTGATATTCTGGGCGATGGCAGGATGCTACTCAGGGCTAGGGTCATACCTGCTCCTCCATGTCTTTTTTCATGCGGTCCAGGGAGGTACGTCTCAGGTCATTCACATCAACATGGACAATGACAAGAGTCATATTTGTACTTGTGGAGAGACCTAAGTGCATGCGTTATGTGGCAGATCCTGGCACCCGACAGGCAGCTGACAGTAACTTTCTCCTTGTTTAGCCTGGTGAGTGGGACATCAGTGTGCCTGACTATAGGGTCACCTATGACTAGTGTGTTGGGTACATTGTTTTGCCTCATGGGCTGAGGTTGAGTGGCACACTGATTTTGTGGGCTGTGTGTCATTTGGGCAGTGTTGGGGGGTGGTTGTCTGCGTTTCAACTTGGAAGGTCTCTGTTGCTTGGGCAAATTTTTACTGAGAGCCTCCATGAATGTGGGTGTGTGCTTTGTGTGTGTGAGTTTTGGTAGTATGGGTTTTGAAGGACTGTGTGTGGAGTGTGGTGTGGTGCAGGTGTTGACCTTCTCTAGACTGTCTAGTCCAGTCTTGGCTGGAGAGAGCTTGGCTTCCAGTTTGGCTATGCAAGTGCATCTTTCACAGGTTGTAGTGTTGGGAGGTAGGAGGAGGTTGTCAGCGTGCATAAGGCAATTGCTACATTGCCCGAAGATGCCCAGATTCATCAGGTGGACAGAAGAAAACACCGGGAGCTGACCCATGGACATGCCTGGGCAAGTGCTTATTAATTTAAGTACTGTTTTCTTCTTGACAAGTAAGGAAAGTTGAGTGCTGTAGTAATTTGTTGTTTATTTAGTGCTTTCAACAAGTTCTGAGCAAGTGCTGAAGCAAACTGGCTAGACCTAGCTAAAACTGTTACTGCAGATTCCACCTGATGGGATGGCACTAAGGGAGTCCTGGTTTTCATCTGTGGTGGGAAGAGAAATGGAACTGTGTATCCTCTGCTTATTATCCTCAACACCCAAAAATCTGAAGTGATGGCCCACCAGGTTTAAGGGTGTAGGGATAAGCGACCCCTGACTGCCTCCAGAGTTCTTCAGTTGGGCAACCTTTCAGCAGCGCCGAATGGATTTCTCAGAGAAGGGACTGCAAAATCCTTGTTTTTTTAGACTGCCTCTGCCCTTTGAACTACCTCCATTAAAATTACCCCTTCCCCCAACATGGGGGGGGGGGGGTTATCAGATGCAGTACCTTGGTTAAAACTCTGCAATTTTCTGAACCACATCTTCCTTCCTCCTCGTTGGCTCCTGGAGGTTCTCTGAGGTGTAAAGAAGAGGATCCCCAGGGCAGATAAGGTTTTACCATCCTATTTATTCTGGCAACTGTTTCCTTGACTTTGGTCCAAACAAAGTGGAACCCATCCAGTGAATAACCAGAAGACTGTGGAATCCCAGAGGTTTACCTTAAATTCCCAGTCTAACATTTCCATTCATCTGATTTTCAACACAAGCTGATGGGAATGGCTAGGGCAGCATGTACCAAGTTTTTTTTTTTTTGGGGGGGGGGGATTGGCTCTACTGTATCAGGTTCCTTTCAGGCCCTCTCTGTGCCATTAAATCAATGACAGCATTTGGAGGACCACCACCCAGGCAGTAGAAGAGCCATCTCCAAAAGCCTCCAGAACATGCATTCTTCTGAGGAAGGTGCATCTGTGGACCATCTCCCCTTTCTGTTTCATCAACACTCTTTGATTTTCCTTTCAGTTTTGCCGATGTAGTATGCATCACAAATTTCACATAAAGCAATGTAGACTACCTCCTGAGTGTCACAGTTGAACGTCCCATCAACTGTATACACCCTGTCACTAATCTTTGTTTTGTTAGTAATTCTAATATGTTTACATTGGGGACATCTACCACACTTAGACATACCAAGGCAGCCCTTACTGTTTTTTTCTTTTTTTCAACCAGACATTTCAAATTAGGGCCCCTTCTGAAAATAAGCTGCGGTGATTGTCCTAAAGATTTGTTAATCCCATTATCTTCCAGAAATAAGGCCCTTGTATGTCTAAGTGTGGTAGATCTCCCCAATGTTGCTTTATGTGAAGTTTGTGATGCATACTACATTGGCAAAACTGAGTGGAAAATCAAACAAAAGAGTGTATGAGCACCTTTATAGTATCCACAAAAATTTAACTACTAAAGCCCTAGCCAAACACATTATGGGGCACCCTAATCATAAATTTTCTTTTGTGGTGTTACAACAAGTTGAACATAATATAAGAGGCGGTCCATGGGACTTAAAGCTTGAGAAGTGCGAATTGTGGTGGCAAATTCGCACATCAGCTTATATCCCACCAGGTTTAAATGAATCTGTATCCATTAAATGTTTGCTTAAAATAAAAGCTCTTACCAGGTAGGTAATAGTAAGCAATTTTCGGCATTTTGGGTACTTGTACATATAAACACACATTGGATATTTCTATCAGTATAGTTCACATATAGTAATGAGAGTCTCTATGTATGTATATCTACAAAAAAGTTAAGGTTTTGGTAGTAATTATAAACCCAGTAGCTTGCTATATATACATTTTTATAAACCTATATTTTGCATATATTTTCATGTATAATTTGCATTTAGCACATATTGTTTTATGTTTGTATATTTAGTAGGGGCTTTAGGCCTCGCCTAGGTGCCCTATGCATCTATTTATGTTCCTGGTTTGAATGCAACCTTTTTAGATAGTTTAGGTTTTATATTGTTACGCGTTTCTTTATGTATGTTTAATATTTTATAATGGAGGTATTTATATAACTGGTTTCTTAGCAATAATGCTGATGTATTTTTTTACTAAATTCAACTTATTTATGTTTTTACGGTCCTACGACTTGTTTCATAATGACTAATACTCATTAGGGTTGGGGCCTATTTGATTGAATGATTGTTTGATTGATTTACTGTTTATAACATTATATAAAGTGTGTCCTGTTGTCTTACATTTTGTCTGAAGAAGTTGGAGTATTTTCTCTTACGAAAGTTTTCACAGTAATAGAGTTTTTGTGTCCTGAAGCCGGCTCGTATTTTCATTTACCCTTCTTGGACAGCAAGAAACCCCACAAGCAACAAAATAGTAAAGAAAGATAGGACAACAAATCCCCAACAGGGCACTTTTCTGCTATGGCTTGGTGAACCAGCAATGGAACAGACGTTCAGAGGATTCATAGCAAAGAAATTCAGATGACGGTTCGTCTGAACATCTCCTTTAGATCCTACACTACGTGAGGAGTATACACGTGATGTATGGTGTACCTTAAAGTGACCTAAAGGCTTTGGTATGCTGGCCGGATGTTGGGCCTCCCTTGGCAGGGAATCCCTAGTGTAATGAATACCGCAACAATGAAATGGAAGGACAGCTAATCCATTTATGCTTAAAGTAGCATCAGAGTTTACTTTGAGCCAAGTTATTAATCTCCCCATCTTCTTTCCAGTACCAAAAAATGAGGGAGAAAGTATTCTTCATTTTCTGAAAGTTCAGACAACTTAGACATCACCTTAAAACCAAAACATTTAAAAACTCTGATCAGTTATTCATTTCTTATCAAGGTAAGAGAAAAAGGACAACCTGTGTTAAAGCGTATTTGCAAATGGCTGTCTCGTTATTAATTTTCGTCATACAGCATACAACAAGACAGTTCCAGGCAGGTCAAGAATCACTGTAGCAGGGCCGTGGATTCATCTGTGGCATTTTGGAAACGGGTGGATTCTACAAGCATTCTAGTAGCAGCAATATACCTTTATAAATCACTACATACTGGATTTCTACTCTAGATATAGAGCAAGCTTTGCACAGACCATCCTCCGTGAGCTCCTGGACCCTCATCCTTCCTCCTCCTCCCTCTCAGAATAAGCTATGGTTATCTACCCATACAACTACAGAAGAAGTGACCAACTTAACAGTACATGTTTACTTGATAATTGCTGCAGGAGATGCTCTCTTCCTCTCTATCCCCCTTGTGTGTTTTTGTTGCCAGGGTGAGGATTTTTATTTTTAAAGGCCCTAGCCCCTCTAAGCTGCCACAAAAGCTCTGAAGGGCTTTGCACACAAGCCACTTTTTTCTTCAGCTTTGCTCGAGATGGTAATGGTTTAGGCATGTGGAACATACCTTTAAGGTTTGGAAGCTGGCTGGCTGTTCTGTCCTTGGCCAAGATATAACCTATATAGCTAAGACTACTGCAGCAGTGATCAGATACCTACCTGTTACGGTAAGGTTATTTACAAAAAACTGTACTTTATCAAAATATGTAGGAAAAGCATATCAGTACCCGGTCCCAATGCAGACAAGTATACAGACTGTTCTAAAGGTTGGCTGCAGTCCAGAAATGTGCTAATATATTTACTAAATTTAATAAAAATATTCAGGTTATCTTATTACCCAAGAAATGCATTTTTCTTTATAAACTTCTCACATAAACCAATTTAGTTTAACAGCCACATGTTCACCATTCACATCAAAGAACTGGCTTAAAGTTGTATAACTGATTTTGACCATATTTTTGACTCAAATGTTTGATTCTCTGTAAACTGTTTGTGGGCTTTTTTGACCTGTTCTCCTCAGGCCTCCACTGAAAATGGGCTACAAGCCCAGCTGGAACATCCTGGTTAACAAATGTCAATAAATAAATAAATACATAAATAAAATAAAATAAAAATAAAAGGTAGGTTAAGTCTTGTGGGAGGGGACTGGCTTATGTTAATCCAGCAGCATCTAACCCAGCTTCAAACCAGTTCGACTGATACTGGTAACACCAAAGTCTGAACTGAACGTAGCAATAACCAAATTACATCTGGCTGCAAAGCCAAGGACAAGGATTATGACATTACCTGCAGTGACACATTCACACGTCACCCCTCACATGTAACTACCCTTAATACAATGCCAGCTACAAATGTAAAACAGTAAACAAAAAGAGTTATGTGATATAAGAAAGAACTTTAGCACAAGCCACACAAACATATTCACACCAACATGAACACAGTATCAGGAAAGATCATAACCAAAAAGTGCTGTACCTACACATGTCCAGCTGAACAGACCAACTCTGAGGTCATATCTTTCCTTTCACTGGTGGCTGGACATCCATATCAGCCTAGGCTACACTACATGGAAACAATACTAGGATACTAGTGAAGGAGAGTTTAAGACATGCCTCTCTGACATCCCCGGTACAGCACTGTTCGACTGCAATGGCCTACCTCCTGCATTGGTGATGGTGACAGGCACTCCTTGTACTTGAACTCCATTAATATTTATAGTCTGCACAGCTTGTGCTGCTGCTGCAAGTTGAGCAGCATTCAAATTGATGATTCCTCCAGCTGGGGCAATCTTGGGCAAAGTCCTTTCTTTGCGTTGTGTAGATGTCGATTTTCTGCTTCCTCCTGCCTGCGTTGTTCGTTGCACTGTGCTTGCAGACGATGATGATGATAAAGTGGATGAAGCTGTTGTTACTGCTGGTGCTTCTTGCAAAAGAACTGATTGCAGTTCACCCGAAGGAGTTTTTATGTAGATCTGAGTATGAAAATAGAGTACAAGTTAATTAAATATGCAGAGACTCAGGTAAAGAGTGAAACATTCCTTCACAAAGGAAGTAAGCAAGCTAGGAACTAGTTAATGTGTCTCTGATCATGGATCTCTGGAAGTAAACTCCATTTAGCCTTTCTACTGCTCTACCAGTGAATATTCAAGTGTGAAGGTCATCTGCAATGCTGAATTATGTACCACAAATTAGTATAAACAGCACAAACTTTTCACAACAAACCAGCTCTTAATTACTATTCCATTTAACACATACCACAATGCATTTCACTCGTCCCTCTCTTTGTAAGCTACAATACATTTAAATCAATATGTTATTCACTTACTTTCTAAAGAGCCTGATCCTACTCAGTTCAAAGATCATGATCATAGGTGAAGACAGAGAAACAGACTAAACAGTAAGCTTACTGCTTCATCCTAGGTGTTTTCTCACTTCATCGGCACCATCCATCACAATGACTAATACTGCAAATGAAAAATCCAAAACTCCCCCACACCTGCAGTCAGCAATCCACTCTTTTCCAGGACAGAATCTTTAACCTCTGATGTAGAGGTTCATGTTCAGCAATGAACTAGTATGTATACTGGCAATCACGGACTCTTGGGGGTTAAGCTGACATCACTATTTGCAAGAAACAAGTGAATAAAATAAAGATATGTCACCCTCACATCCCCAAAATGCACACACTCTAAGAACGGCTGCACCCTAAAGAAATCCTGCATATGAAAAATCTCCATGGCACAGTGAAAAGTGGTTGATTTGATTTGCAGCCTAGATGCTGAACAAGCCAGCAAAAAGTATTAGCTGGTCTTGCACACAGGAACACAAAATGGGTGTGTTGCATAGGTGCAACTCTCATTAATGCATTGCCAGTGGACATGATCTGATAGCAGCCATCCTCAAAGGATGGTGAGGTCACCTTAGAGGCTACATTACCAGTGTAACAAAGTGACACCTCCACATCAGCTCTACTGCATATACACCCCACTTGAGTTTTTAATCAAGGCACAAGGAATTAAACCATAAGCAAAAATCCTATTCAACCATACAATGGTTTGGCATGATACCTACTCTCTTCTTCAGCATGAGTGCAGCCAATACCTAGGTAGTCAAAAATATTTCATTATTAATGTAAAAACTCCCACCAGGCAAAAGTTCACACCAGAGTTTTGTCCCACAAGTGAGGGTCCAAGTGAAAATGGACTATGGTTGAGTGAACAAAGTAGCTAGAAACATTATGGACTATGGTTGAGTGAACAAAGTAGCTAGAAACATTATCTTAAAAAAATGCAACAAAACATACCCTAGGCAGAGGGTGCAGGCAAATTCTCACTTCCAACATCCATGCAAGAACAAAGAATTGACCTAGTATTCTGTGACTACAAAGGAATCTACAGTGCTTGTCTTCTATCAGAGCTTTTACTACCAGATGAAGTCCCCATTTCAGTACCCTGAACAGCTTTGCACAGCCATAACTCTTCCCTGTCCTGAAAATGAGGCCAACTATTCCACTTTTCAATCCAAAAGTAATGAATAAAGCCTTCTAAACTATCCCTGGGATTCAATAAACTCAGTGCAGGAATAGTGTCCATATAGCACAGCAGTAAACCTTGCATATTCATTAAGGCACGCTGCTGTTCAACCTACACTGACACGAACCGTGAACGAGTGCAGGGCGTGTGTTCAAGTAGTGCACGGACACTGCACATGCCCCTGCACTCAGAAAGTGCCATATGGCACTTTCTAATAGGATCTGACATAATATTAGAGAATTACTCTAATATTATGCCAGTATTTCAGTGTCTGTGGACAATGAAATGAAATAAATGATCACTTCAGTGTCTGCGGACACTGAAATACACATGGCATCAGGAAAGCAATGCAGGGGGTGTGTGACAGGTTCTGTGACACACCCCCTGCATTGTAAAAGTGCCATACAACACCTCCGCAAACTGCTAAAGCAAGAAATGTGTACAAATGCACAAATAATGGGGGATAAACCCCTGAAAAGAGACACATCATACATAATGCCCTCACAAACTTAGAAAGTTAATAGAAAACAGGTCATGCATTAGCATGAATTACCGAAGGATAGAGGTCTGAAAGCAAATGCATGTCACTATTCCCTGACAGCAGTCCATGTGGACAAATGCACAAATAATGGGGGGGGGGACAAAAATAGGGACACTTCTGAAAAACTGCCCTCGCACACTTAGAATGTTGATAGAAAATAGGATATGTAGAAATCTCTGCAGGATAGAAGCCTGAAAGCCAAACGTATGTCATTATTTCCCAATGGCAGTCCTCAATGACTTGTCAGAACACCACAATACTCACTTATGTAACATAATGATATAATATTTTTTTTCTAGGCTAAAGAATGTTTAAGCGTAGCTAAGCAGATGTGCGCGTTATGGCCCTTATAGCTTAAGCATCCCATAGGAGATAAATACAAATCTACAAGTGAAATTTCCAAGCCTAGATAGTGTAGTGGTTAGAGTCCCAGCTTTACATGCAGGCATTCATGGTTCGAGTACTAAGACTGGCAATTTATTTTTATAAGGGAAAGTAGTGTTAAAATTATTTTTGTAAACTTAAATTATGTAGCAACTGTTTTTTTGTCAACCAAGGTAGTGTAGCTGGTGTACATTTGTAAGTGTGAGTGCATATAACATGTGAAACCAACTATGTACACACAAGTGCTCCATACAGTACAGTCACACCCCTTACCAGCGTAACAAAAGCACAGACGGATGTCATGTAAAGTATATCATATACACTTAATAAATGAAGTTAGTCCTCTGATATATTTAAAAAAATAAAAGGGAGCAATGGTTAGCAATGCTCAGCTATGCTTGTAAGTGTAACCACTGCCAAGAAGTGAATGCTAAGCAGCAGGTAGCTCAGCTAAGTGGATTTGCGCACTGTTAAACACTGCTAAACAAATTCGCCTTTAAGCAGTGTTAAAACTGGCTTAGCGGATTTGCGCACTGCTTAGCGGAGCTTAACATTTTCAAAATGGTTCAAAGACAGCAAAGGGCGGGAATATTGCACTATTTAAATGGCGCAGGGTCATGGTTGGATTCATAGTTAAAAACCATGAGGACAGACTGCTGCAGGGCCAGTATCAGGGCTCCCAATACAAAGCGGAAGCCTGGGACCGTCTCGCACATGACCTCATTAATACTACTGGCATCCCCCGGACTGGTGAGCAGGTATGACACCACTATGCCGACCTAAAGCGTAGTAGGAAGGGGGAGCTCTTGGACCAGTGGATCCAAGATGGACGGGCCCAGAACGCTCCAGTAGTGTGCAAGTATCACTATCAAGTAGTTTATAGGAAACACTAGCCTGAGAATGTGATAAGACAGATATGCATAATGCGCATTTTTCTCACCTACAGCTGCAGCAGAGAGGACTGTGAACATGGAAGCACACAGTGACAGACTGCTGAGGCTGCACCTACAGGCTGGTGAGTACAAATCTATTTTGGAGTATTTTGTTAAAATAGCTAAGAAGGAGTTAATTGCTTACTGCTAGTAAGTATACTGTTACTGTATGAACTGAATAAATAAAGTAGTATGACTGACGAATATTGAAGTACAATAAAGACCTTTAAAAAAAACTGTTGTGTTTATATTCTGGTATTATGTTGTAGACGTATATAGAATGTCTACAGGTTCTTCACAGCAAATATGGCTGTGACAGCATACATTAACTGAGGTGCACATGTGAACAAGCTGTTAGGAGAAACCATAGATGGTGTAGCTATAAAACCAGATATAAATGAAATATGAAATATATACTGCACTAAGCTCTGAACCCTAAATAGTAATATGGAAAGTATCAATGCGTAAATAGTAATATGTAAAGTATCAATGTGTGTACCATGCAGCATTGCCTTGTGTTAACCTTTGCCTTCCATGTTGTAGTACTCCAAAAAGAGTAATGCACAGTACAATAACTATCCGTCATGCATGCATCACAGAATTACAAGTTCAGACTGTCTAACCAAGAAACTACTAGGCAAGAAGCAGCAGTTCCAAAGAAGTTCAGTGTGATGAGAAATAGCCTAGTTGTTACTTTTGCACACCCAGATAGAGTTTGAATACAGGGAGTGGTGCTAAGATGTGTGCATATCTACACACAAGGAATAGGGAGTAAATGTAAAAACAGTCAGGTAGTGTTAACAGATATTCTCCCCACAGGTTTTACATGTAAGTAAATGTTGCCAGTAGCTGTCCCACACACATGCCTGCAAATGACAGCTGGGTACAAACATACAAGATGCAGTCTTCCCGAATTATACCTCTCAACTGTACAGATATTCACTGAATGTCCAGATATCTGTCTCAGATTTGTGGTCTGTTTTACATAAAGTAGTGGTGTCATAAATCGGTGGCAAACCATTACAGACTAAAGTTAGAAAATAATAATAGACATACAAGTGTCAGATGTCATTCATATCCATCAGAAAAGCCATGCAAATGCAAAACCTGTTATTTTATCAACTTTCTAAGTTTGTAAGAGCAGTATCTAGAAATTGTCCATATTTATGGGCCTTTGTCCCACTCTTATGTATGGCGTTGTCCAAATGTCATGCACTAAGATGTTTTGAGGTATGCTTTCGATACACGTTTCTCAAGAGTCATGCTGTCAGAGCTAGTGGTGACTGCTGCAAATAATCTTGGACACAGACAGGAAACCAACGGACGTATGCCAGTAGCACACTCAAATAAAAGCAGTTCAGGGTAGCCCTCCTGCTCCAGATATGTAACCCTGACCTGTACGAGTACCCACTAGACATGTACACAAATTTGTCACAGTTTGCCTCATACCATTCCAAGCCGACAGAACAGGTATGTTTGTACTACAGAAGCTATGGCCATAGGAAGATGTAAAGGGAAGGCAGACTATAGAGTATTGAGCAGTACTGTTGTGGAAAATAGAAGCATAAACAGTTAATGGATTTTCTGTTCCCCCCCCATCTGCACTAATAATTATTACTCATACACTACAGGTATGCTGTGAAAGACACAAACAGCAACATACTATGGGTATGCTGTGCTCCAACCCTAACCTTGGACTTGTTACATTATTGTTAATATGTTTGACTGCTTGCATGTTAACATATCTTGTCAAATATCATTACTGCTGGCCTGCTGCCGTCAATGTTACTGGCATGTGGTTACAATGCACACTATTCCATTTATGCATGTGTTCTGTTTGTTATGCAACTGTTTCACATCTGTTTTATGGCGTTAAATGCAACACCCATGCATGCTGTTATAACTAATCTTGAAATGTGTTGTTCATGACTAACCAACATATTTTGTAAAACCTCAATACCATAGCACGTTTGTGAATGCAGATTCCAGCGGATCCATCTGTCCCACCACATCTGGCTGTGGCACTGGGCCCTAGAACGTCTGGGATCCAACCTGGATCTCCATCGTCCTGCACCAACTTCGGCTAAAACTGCTGCAGGGGATGGGGCCCATACCCCGCTGGAGCAGACAGAAGGCTATCACCTGCAGTCAGGTCCAGGGTTTGGTGCGCAGCACCCTTCAATCAGAGTTTGGAGAGCAGCTGCACTAGACTGAGGGCTGCCTGACTCAGCTTAAGGGGCAGGGCGCCCCTCCTGTCCAACACCCAGCACAGCCACCTTTGGGGCCATGAAGGTGCAGTGCTGACTGCCCATGGGTGAGGATCTCAGCCTCAATGTAACCATATAGAGGACCATGGGCTTCAGATTCCCAACCACCCACGCCGCACCCCGTCAAATGCGTTTACCCCCCATGTATTCTACACCAACACTGTCTGCTGTCTCATCTGTCTCCCTACCCAACCTACGCCCCCAGACGTACCTACAATCCTTCCCCAAAAAAATAAAGAAAGGGGTTATCTGTCCCCAAAAAAAATACTGCCTCATACATAGCTGTCTATTTCGCACACATGTCCACTGGACACATATAACCCGGTCCAGTTGGCTTGACAAGACATTTCTTTTGTCCTCAACCTTCTCTCTTCTGGGATTTGAGTGTCCAAATTCACCTCCAAACTATGTATTAATGCACAGCTGTTGCTGTATAAGAAATGGACAGCTATGGACCATCCCTACACCCGTCCTGCACATCCCTAGCTATCTTTCATATTCTATTTCCCTCTGCATGCCCCTTTTTCTTTTCTTTTAAAGAAATTACTGTGGGGGTAAGCGGGAGTAAGCGAGTTTGCGAGATGCTAAGTGAAGCCAAAATAGATTGAGTATATCTACGGTTAACCGTATATCAGCATCTCTTAGCGTCACGCAAAACCACTTACAACTGCTTTAATCACTCTGCCTCTACCAGCCACTGTTCTGCTTTGCAAAAAAATAATCAGTCCTACCAAGTGAAGAACCCATAATCAGCCCTACCAAGTGAAGAACCCAGGGCCCTGTACACCATAGTAAGAGCAATGTACCACTACACCATTTGAACTGAAGGGATTGCTGATGCTTTTTCAAACATATCATGCAGCAGAGTCATTCAACAGTAGACAAAGGATTCAATAGAATCAGTCAAGTTTTGTATATATATACATATACAGATGTATATATGTCTGGAAAAAAAAATAA